>NC_084647.1:23524993-23602493 GCF_019802595.1 Syngnathoides biaculeatus | reverse complement strand
TTAATGTTCACTAAAAACTCCCAATAAGCATTGTTTACAAAAATTACAACAGTTTCACTTGTTCATAATATACTAACCTATGCAAAAATATATACTGTAGATTTAGTTAATCAGACATTATGACTGATTTTAATGTTAACAAAATGTGTCTTTAGTTCATTTACAGTAAATACTTTAAAGCCCTATAAACATTCTAAAATAAATATTGTAATGAAAAATACATATAACATTATTCATTTCAATGTCTATACAAAAAAAAAATAAATGTGAGCAGAGAGCGCGTCATCCATGCGCAAAGTTACAGAAGTGTCATTCTACGATATCCAAGTGGTCGCCATAGAGTCTGCATCCTCTGTCTGTGACGTCACCCAGACATTCGCCAATGAAAACACGCGGTGCACCCTAACTATGGGAAACAAACGTGCCCCTTCTGACACGGAAGCTCTGTTCAAAAAGGAGAACACCACACAACTGAGTGAAGTTATAATATTACACTATTGTTTCGAGCCATATTCAGATGACCGCATCCCTGTCCGATCGACTTCCGCGGCGGAGAAGAGCCATCGCGGCTCATCGCAGCCGGCCGGTGTGGCTTATGACGTAGCCAAGCGGTGCTGCTTTAGGGGGTTGTTCTTCACAACCGCCCCCGTCCGCAAAGCCCGACGCACAGCCTTCGCAGAAGCCGCGACCGCCTAAAGCGGCGCCTCAGCCAGTGGCTGATTTTCGGCGCCGTGGTGGGATATAATGGGGCCGAGCCGTGCTGCTTTTAGGGGGTTGTTCATAGCCGCCGCAGTATGCGATGAACACTGTCGAGCCGGGGTGCTTTACTACGCGCATGCGGCTGAGTGAGGCATTCTTGGCTGGGTTCTTCAGAGCGGCCGCCGTCCGCGAGCCCGAAGCGCAGCCTTCGCTGGTGCAGCGACGCAGCAGCCCGACGCCGTCCGACGCACACATTGACACATTTCGTACGCGGATCTTTTGTTACGTTATGAGTGACCGATTACGTTGTCCACCCAAACTATTATTTTTCTAGTAGTTGTATACACACCTACCTGTTATTTGGAACTCACGAAGCTCTTGTCCACTGCACCGTGCAATCCATTTTTCACAACGAACCAGATCTCTTGCAAACTTATGAAGGGTAAATCCATTCTCCCGAGTGTTCAAGCAATGTCCAGCAATACAATGAACCGGCATTTTGGCTAACACGAAGGAACAATGAGGTACCTTCCCAGAGGTAAAACTAATGGAAACAAAGGAGTCCACTTGGGGGCGCCGCTGTCCTTTACGTCACTTCCTGCTTCTTCTCGAAAACAAATCCCTTGAGAGGATTTTCATGGTGGAAGTTACAAAAAGCTGTCTACGTCAAAATCATGTTTTGTGGTGAAAAAAACCCATGGGCCCGTATTGACTGCCGTTTTTTTTCATTAATAACATACTAAAAATCATCCATTTCATGACAGTAGCCCTTTAAATTGACCAGTTAAATTCAGTAGCGTCGGTAGTCTGCACTGTCAAAGGAGTACTCCTGCCCTCTACAGTGCAGTCCTTGTTTTATCCATCCATCCATTTTCTTTGCCGCTTATCCTCACAAGGGTTGCGGGGAGTGCTGGAGCCTATCCCAGCTGTCAACGGGCTGGAGGCGGGTACACCCTGAACTGGTTGCCAACCAATCGCAGGGCACATCGAGACAAACAGCAGCACTCACAATCACACCCAGGGGAAATTTAGAGTGTACAATCAATGTTGCATATTTTTGGTATGTGGGAGGAAACCGGAGTGCCTGGAGAAAACCTACGTAGGCACGGGGAGAACATGAAAACTCCACACTGGCGGGTCCGGGATTGAACCTGGGACCTCAGAACTTTGAGGCCAATGTTTTCCAGCTGATCCACTGTTCCACCGTCCTTGTTTTAATTCACAAGAATTCTTAATATATGCACTGGTACTGTACCCTGTGCGTGCTAAACTGTAGGCTGGTTACTATGTTTTTAAGTGGAGAAAAAGGCAAAAAATATTTCTGTTTGAAATGTTATCAAAACTGTTCTGGGATAATAGTATGGGACATATTTATCATTCAAGCTATTCATTTAGAAATTTAGGGGGTCCACTGCTACTCGTCACATTGAGAACCCCCCAAAAAAGATGTTAGCTGAGATTCAATCCCTCAACACAACCCAAACCTTCTTCCTGTAAAGCGTCAGTATCAAACAACTCTCTCACTCTGCCAATTACCCAACTGAGCAACCCACAAAGCTGGCCTACAGACTTTGTAAGACAGATAAATGTGGTCAAAAATGTGCGACTAACACAGGCCATCAAGGGGCCCCTTTTTCCCGAACATTTCGCCATGCTCGCCTCTCCATGAACCCGCGCATTTACAAGATGATGATTAAAGAATTGGATCAGCATCCCCCGAGTGCCACTGTGCCGGGAATCTCTGGGCGAGTCATTCTGCTTCTGCATTGCACACGTTGCCAGCCAAAATTTGTAGTTGTTTGACACACAGGAGGAGAATGGAGACAGCAGAGGAGTTCATCGATGTAATAACAGGCTGGTACTTCAAAGACCTCTGCCTGGGCTTGTCCTCACATTACAGTGGGGACAGAACCAACTGGGATTTCCCCCAATGCAAACACGGCAGGGGTCCAGACTAGTGCTGACACCTCATTCCTCATCTCTCTCATGCTTTCCACTCGCTTATCAGGCAGTCCACTCCTCCTCTCCACTTTGTCTCCCCGACTCCCCAAACAGCACTTGGCTGTAGCCAAGAAAAGTGAAGAGTGGTCGAAGGACACTTTTCCTTTTTCATCTTGACAGAATGTGAGCAACGATTGTTTCGATGCCCTCTAGACAATTCCACGCCACTTGTGTGTCAAGATATTCTCTCCTGCACACATACTGTACGTGCTCAAGATGGCTTCCCGTTTTCATTGTATTTTTGTCTCTCCGTCAAAACTTTACAATGGAGTTCCACGGAACTGTAACTTTAAAGTGATATCTGAATTATTTTGGGTTGGTTGTTGATGATTAGGCAAAACATCCAAACTGATTTCTACAATAATTTATCCGATTGAATTTTGTTGTGGATCTGAATAAAGGTTTTGATCCTGGAAGTATATACACATATATATTTTTTATCTCAACCAAGACCAAAGATCAACGCCATGGCAGGCCTCAGTATGGTAGTCACTTCGAGAGCTGCACGATATTAGTGAAAAAAAAATTCTGGTGATATATACGTAATACAAGAAGAAAAAAATACAGAGCAACACACTCATGACGTGAAAACCAGCACACAATCATTTCTTTTTTCTCCATTTATATTAGTTTCAGTAGAAAAGGACGTATATTCAGTCGAGCACAAAAGATGGAGTCAATGGAGTCATTTGTACGTTTCACCTGTATTTGAAGGAACTGTTGTATTTGGCAAATAACAGTCCACAAGTCATGAAGTTGAAATCAAAATCTTTCAGTAAAGGGTTACACTGACAAGTCTTGAGCACATTTTTTCACAAAATTTATTTTTTAATTGATTCGTTAATCTTTTAACACAACATAACCCTAATTTAGCATCTAACAAAAAAAATAAACATAATCACAACCACAACCAATGCTACAGCTGAATGCAATATTCATGGGTGTGACTCATTACCACCACCTACAGGACTGGAGTAGAACAAGCTGGGTTTGCGTTCCACTTTGAGCCATCCTTGTTCTCGTTTTCATTGTTATTCATAAAAATATTCCAGCGTCTCAATGACTAATGCATGAATCTTAATGACAAGCAGAGCGTGTGTATTCTAAAAGTAAGCACTTTTCAAGGCAGCACCCCTCTCATTATTGAATTATTTCCCATCATTGCAAAATGAGGACGATGATAACCTTTTGTATACTTTAGGTTGCACAGATGGTCCCGCGAAGTTCACTATTAGATCAACCCAGAGGCGTGACATCTGTCAAAGTGACTTTCCATTGGATTTCACTACTCACCAATGGTCAAAACAACATATTCGCCATCTACGGCATCTGTTGGGAAGCTTCTACCAGCTCTAAAGCAGCCGTCCATCCACTGCTGTTATCTTCTGGCAGCAATCACTGAAAGCCCATTACTGACAGACAGATAAGAGCAGAGAAATGAATACTGCTTCGATAACACAGAAAAGTCGGACGAACATCTTCCTCTGCTTATATCCGTCTCACGGGCTCACTCCTGACAGACAGCGAGAAATTAAAACTGTCTGGGCCTTGTCAGGATCTTGCCAACTCTAACGGAGAGACACTAAAAGTGACCTTGGAGGCTTCTCGCTCTCGCTCTCCCTCTCTCTCGCTCTCCCTCCCTCCCTCGCTCCCTCTCGGCCACAACCAAATGGCGGAAAACATAGTATGCGAAACTTGAGTTTGGTACCAGGCCAGCGTTGCAGAAGGGAAAGTGTCCCACCTGAAGAGAAGAGGCCACAGGAGTCCAAAAAACAGCCTTGAGAAATTGAAATGATTACAGCCATAAGTGAGAATGGCCTGAAAAAAGGATGATTTGGGAAGGCAAAGCTCACCATTTCCATGGCGCGCTTCCAACTCAACTTTCTGAGAAAACAAACGTTTACCAGAGTGCATGCAAACAGCTTCTAAATGAGATGAGGAAATTGGACTCAATTCCGAGTCCAGTTATAAGCACATGATAGAAAATTACCCACTCTGGGGTATATTTACTTCTCGACTTTTCAAAAACAACCTGACCGGAATACTGTTGACCTCGCACATGAACATGCTTACAAAGACGGACAGACAAAACAGCCATCTTGCAGTGTCCATAAAGACTCAGCCCAATTATCTTTTTGAAAAGCAACACTGTCGACATAGCTCTTGTATTGGATCATTTTAGATTATTAGACATGCAGGTGTAACTTTAGTGCATATATGTGCATTCATTATTCTACAATAAATGAACCTAAAAAATGTGAAGGGTACAACAAGAACTTGTCCAGCTGGGCGAGTGCAACGCTACGCAGCCTGTTGATGATGAATAGAGACGTCAGTCAGCCACAATAAAAGGCCAAATTCTTTAACTGGCTGGCTGACCTGCCTTTTTAAATAGAATGGGTGACCAAAGCATTGAGAGCAGCCATCAATCTCCTTCGGAAACACAATCATGATTTACTTCATTCAAGTCAATGGGTGTGAGCCTAAGAGGAGAGATCAGTTTGTGGGACGTTGATGTGAGGTGTCTGATGTATGTTTGTGCGCTTTGATCCATTCCCATGCACCGTTGTTAGAGATTTAAAAAAAAAAAAGAAAAAAGAAAAAAATATTTACATGCTCTGCTGAAGTCCCAGGAGATGTAGTGGCTTTTGCTTCTAATACCTGTCTGTAATATATTGATCTCCCTTCCAATACACTACATTCAGACAGCAATTTCACTTGGTAACCAAGTGTGAAATGAATTTTTCAGAGTAAGCTCTGTCTCAATTTTGGACAAGTATAATCACCCATTAGATGCATTTGAATGGGAGGCACTTTGGACTCAAAATGCGCATGATGTACAGCGCCACGTTCATGTAATCGGCAAACCTGGATTATAGACGGAAAAAGGACAGTTCGGCAGGCGCTAAATTTTATACGGCTCTGCAGTCATCCAGAACGGCTCAAATGTAAAGCATCGATTTACCAAAGCCAAGATGCAAGTCAAGGGAGGGAATAAACAGCAATAAATTGGGATGATGAGCCTGATGATATTACTAGAAGAGCATTACTGTACAGAGAAATGGGCATTAATGGTGCTAAAGTCAACAACGTGCTGACAATCACAGCAGCACGCAAGACCGTGATGACCTGCTTGTGTCAAAAATGATGGTAGGAAAGATTTGCACTTACAAGTGAGGCTAAAATCATTACACCAAGTCTGTTTAAGATAAACCAATAAAATAGGCATTTAGTAGACAGAATATTGGGGGTCGTAGTGGGGGGCAGGCACAGAGCAACTCCATCCATCAATTTTCAAACACTTGCTTCTGTTCAAGGTCGCAGATAAACTGGCAAACTCCACACAAAGGCCAGATGTGAGATTCAAGGCCAGCTCCTCTCCACTATGAGTCAGATCCACAAAGTAAATCACAGCTATGGGGGTCACTTGACTAATTTCTTATATCAGGTTTTGGAATTTTGATTAATCATGATTAATCACAGGCACCAACTATAATCACTCAAAGCACCACATTTTGCTTTGTGATGAAATTTTAAAATTGTGCTTCGATGCAAAGTTCAGCACTGAACTATACGCAGATTACCTTTGATTTATCTAAAGTCCAATTGGGGTGACTTTTGAAGCAAAATCTGCCGGCGAACCCACTAGTCAGCATCTTCTCAATTATCTTTTTATTGGAAAAGCATTGACTTGATCTCTAACCTTATAGGAACCTACAATGCATTTCAGATTTTTCCAGATTTCTGTCGTCCAAATAAATTGTGATTAATATGAGTTAATACTTGATTAATGCAATATTTTTTTGGGGATTAATCATGAGTCAAAGCTACAACTTCCATAGTTCTACTCACAACATAATATTATTGCTATTATTTGCCAGCGAGAATACCAGGAAACAGGAATGCGCTAATCAATATATTTGTGGAAAAAAACATCTCCAATATGTCATGATTTCGACAGACGTTTTCCAGCCTTGCATATGACAAAAACCTAAAACTGATGAGAGTTTCAATACATTAGATTTGACATTAAAACCACGTCTTCACACAGCCGCTATCTGAGCTGGTTTTGAGAGAGGTGGGGCTGCACCACACGCCACACATAAGTCTGGATCTCCAAACTGTGAGGAATGAGACACTTCCCTTTACAATTGTGAGAGCAGAACCCCCCCGCCACCAAAAGTTGAATTTAACCGGTATTGTTCATGTGATAAAGAGGCTAAAGGGGCCTGCATCCCATGCCAATGGCATCAAGCAGAGTTGGGAAAAGTCAGCCAAGTCGTTAATGAAGTTATGACCACCATCGTTTGCTATCACTGAGGATCTTATCGCTAGCAAGATATGGCCGAGACCTACTGTGGACCCATTTTGACTGCGGCACATTAATTCTAATTAGAGCAAAAGAATTACAACAGCCTAGAAAGACTTCCTGCTGGGGACTGGGTACCCTTATTGAAGACTTGCTTTCAGAATCATCCAGGGGGAGGCCAGAAGGTTTTTATGTTTAGATTGAAAGAAATTAACATTTTGATCTCTTCTTTTCCTAATTAACTACCCACCGTGCACGTTCTTAAAATCAGCATGAAATTCATTCACCGGCCACGTATACAATCAATTGAGTAGAAGTGAAGATCCAAAACTTTCCAAAACTAGATAAAAGGCCCATTCAAAACGTTGCCGTATGTATGTTCACCATGTATGGACTATTAACTTAAGTGGTCATGTTCACACTAATTCAACAAATAGTTTTATCTATCTATCTATCTATCTATCTATCTATCTATCTATCTATCTATCTATCTATCTATCTCTATCTATCTATCTATATCTATCTATCTATCTATCTATCTATCTATCTATCTATCTATCTATCTATCTATCTATCTATCTATCTATCTATCTATCTATCTATCTATCACTGATGATTGGCTGACGACCAGTTCAGGGTATAGCTTATCTCTTGACCGAAAATAGCAGGGATAGGCCCTAGTGAAGAAAAGTGTTTTAGAAAGTGGACAGAAAGGATGAATGGATAGTGTCACTGAATAAGGTAACCAGAATATCAGGAAAGCTGCTCTCAGTATGAGTCATTGCACTTTCACAACCGTGCTAATTAAAAACATAATGATAAACAAACTGCTAGCTAAAAATGAATTGATAGTCAATACAAAGAGTATCAGTCAAATTTGAACATTAGTCAAGGAAACTGTTGTCATTACCTTTAGTCAGATAAGAGTTACTCCATCCCTCCATTTTCTCTGCGGATGAGCTGGAGGCAGGGTAGACACTGGACTGGTCGCCAATCAATTTCAGGGAAAGTATAATTAATTAGCTTGATTGATAAAAGGTGGCTACTCAAGATGTACAACTCGGTGCTTTGGCAAAGATCTTGCCCGACCGACTGCTTTATTCGTGATGGTGGCCACGTAAATTAATTAGATGTCAAAGGTAGTAGTGTATGCTTCAGACACTTAGAGCAAGTCAGCTTTGAGCTTTGCAGCCTCCCCAAAGCAAAGCACATGTGCATACATCTAGAGACAGATACAGTCCAGTCTGTATCCCGAGCCTCTTGTTGCCTTCCCACTCCTGTCATCAAAGTCTCCGCTGGGCCCTGAGCTCTGCTTTGCAGTGTGCAGACGTCCACGCGATTAACAGCCCACACCAAATTGGTTCACTTTGCTATTTTTTTCCCACTTTTTTGGCATACGTTGCACCTGCGGTTTGCTACTTCCTCACATAAATAACTACATGTCCAGTGAGGAACAAGGAAAAGCAACACAAGTGATTGAAGGAGGAAATTAAACCAAGCCGGACTAAATGAGATAGAAGGAATGAGTTGGCAGTAAATGACAATTCTTTACCTTTACAGCACAGACATCTCATACTTCAAATTTGAGGAAGGTTCTTTGGGAAAGTATAAGTGGATGGCACACTGCAGGTAATCAGCAAAAGATCTTTTTATCCAGTGATGAACTGGCGCTTGCTCAAATTAACCTCACTGATCGAGGTTAAGCACAACGTGACACATGGAAGGTAGTGATGTGACAGTTTAAAGCAGAGTTGTTGGATCGTTCATTCGGCTTAATAACGTGTGGACCCAGACGGACTGTGGTGCACTTTGGATCAATCATTGATCAACCAACAAACTGGTGGCCAGAATACAGTGGAATGCCCCGATTTGGAATTGCACTGACTGATCCAGTCATCTGTTTTATAAAGCGCTTATCCTCATTAGGATCACGGGCGAGCAGATCCCAGCTGACTTTTGGTGAGAGGCAGGGTTCACCCAAGAATGGCCGCCGGTGTGCTGTAGGAGCTAAGTGCAGTACTCTGAACCACTAGTGGAAAAGGATTTATACCAATTGTGAGTAGCCACAGAGTAAACCTCAAAATCCCAATACAGATTAAAGACCACCACTTTCAAGATCATTTTTGCTTCCTTCAAAATACTAGGTGGGATGGAGAACAATATTCTGCAGTGTTGAATCGTTGAGCTATAATTTAAAATTCTTGTCTGGATTTTTTTCATTTTTTTACCTCTGACTAAAACGTCGGCCAGATGATGCAACCAGAGAATCCAGCATGAGTCAGCCCTCTCCCCAGTGAATAAGGTACAAAGCGCATTTATTCCATGAAGTGGCCATTTGGCTGGACTGCTACTTCTTTATCCATAATAACTTGGACGCAGTTCTAGCACTATAGAATGGAGTTACGATACTAAAAACTCACATCTTCCCTGAAGTGTAATGTGATTTGTGTTATTTGGGCTCGAGTTTATTAACCCACGTGCGGCGTGTAATACAGAAACAGTGTACCAGATGGGATTCGCCACCCTGGCGGGCCTCTTGCCTGGTTACCAGAAGTACGACAGTCAGCCTCACAGTTACCGACTGCGATGCCACAGGGTGAGGAGGATGAGGAAAAAAAAAATTCATCCCAGGGGAATGCGGTCCATCGCACTGTAGTGGCCGTATGTGGTGCATCTTTAGGCAGTCATAGCAACGCGATTAACGGCCTGCTGGATTTAAATGGAGCCAAATGAGGGGTAATTGGTCAGGGAGTGCTGCTGCTGGTCCTTAGTCCGGGGCTCAGGAGCTGCCTCTCTGCGGCCTGTGAGAACATGTACAATGTGCATTGCTGGAATTTTCCTCTCCCAGGTTAGGGAGCAGGAGAGAAGCCACGTTTGATTGACAGCTGAATGTTCCGAGGGCCGGGGTTTTCACAGCATTCAGTGACATCCCTACAATGTCACTGAAGTTGAAAGAATGTCTTAATGTCAAATATTTTTCAGCCCGATTTCACATACTTTGTGCTATTTTTTTTAACTTAAACTGTCTTTTTTAATGATACTCTGCTCTGTGGCGTGTCAGATTTACAAGACAACTCTACAGGGCGGTAAACTTCATTGTCCCAACAGAATTGGTCTTATGACTGGGGACTGAGTTGAACTCATTATTGGGGGCAGAAGGCTGAGGGGATTCCTGGTAGAATGACAAGGAAAGATCGAAGGTCAGAGGATGAATGGGTTGGAAATAAAAACTCAATCCCCAGAAAAGTGTTGGAGTGTCTTGTGTATGGAAACAATATGGTCATGAGTGAGTCATCAACAGAGCCTTACGTGGGAGGCCCGTGAATGGCAGACTGAGTGGGACGGGTGTGGCCGACTATGACAAACCTCGAAATTTACTGGGGACTGGACCTGATTTGCTTGACTTTTGCCTTAGTAACTTGGGACTTGAAACTTGAAGGTTGAGACTTGATTTACTTCTGACTTGCAAATAGAGCACATGATTTAGTCTCCACCTCTGCTAATCACCACAGCATTAATCTTGTTAATACAATTCATGTTGTACATACTGGTTCCTAATCCCCCATCCAAACGCTCTCTCCTATCCTTTTCTCTGTCCTCCGGCCAGCTCCTCTGTCACTGTCTCAACCGGAGTGGTCCGGCACATGGCCAAGCACAGTGAGTCACGGATTCGTTCAAGGTTTGTTCCTTGAAGTGCGTTATTCCCTGCCCGAGTTGCCTTGGACTTGCTCAGATATGTGGGGGCTCTTGGCCTACTAACATATGAGGAGCATGTTTGTACACCTGCTTCATAGTGTCACTGTCGGGGGAAAATCTTGAATGTCTAAATATGGTCACTTATTTTCACAAATTAATACTATTTGTCTGGCCCGATGTAATCTGTTATTTTGAAACATTATTCGCTAATCCAAAGTGTTGGAAACATCTTGAGAACAACTTCATTAACTATCTGAAACACTCGTCTGTCTGAAAAGTGTTGTAAATGTCTGCCTCTTCCAACTCTCCACATGCTGTGTCGTATTATGTTGCATCAAGATAAAAAAAAGTTTGTATTTAGACAATAATGACTTGAAATAAATTGGTTGAATACACTTAAGTAGGTCTGCTTTGTTAAAAATGTATTGCTATAATGCTTTGGTGCAGAAGGAACTAGTTCATCATGAACGCAAGTACATTCAGATCCATTTCTGCCCATTAAATTGCTTTGTCAGCTGATGCTTTTCATTTAATGTATCACTTAAGCTTGTAAGACCTACGAGAAAGATTTTCAGAAGATGATGTAACCGCATGCGTTGCTTATGTGAAGTAGCAAAGGGTTTTTTTTTTTTTTTTTTTTATCCGGGGGACCGGCTTGCCCGCGGACTTACATGAATGTCTGCCTCTGGTGACATGCTGGCGATGTCTCCTTCTATTTTAACCAATAACAACATAATATATATATATTTTTTGTTAGCATATTGAATTAGCAATTTAACCTAATTAGGGGTGGCGCTGAGTTGATGTTGCTACGCAATATGAGGTATAATCCCAATTTGAAGGATGTGGCGTTTGGTAACTCAAGCAAGATTTTTTATTTCGTGAAAAGTTATGATTTAAGAGTTGGTAGGATGACACCTGACAGCGAGGATAAGCTAACTTGAGGATAAAATCGGAGCCATGGAGCTATGGTACGATGCTATGGTATGGTTTTTTATAGTCAAGTACAGTAAATGTTTAAACTAGATTTACAGAAAATGCCAATGCATGCAAGATTGCTTTGAGGAATGCATACAGAAAAGGTCAACCTTTACATCATTTTATGTTATTTGGTTTAATTTAATGGCAGCGCAGCCACTCCTATATTCAAATGTGATGCTGCGGTAAAATATCAAGTTATTGTGCAGGCTTTGCCTGAGCGCCACTGTAATTACTCAGTTTCCCTTCTCTGTTCATTCAGCTGTCACTAATAGCGGTTACACGATCCTATTACTTTGTTTATACGTGTAAATAAAATGTGACCCCAAGTCCTTATAAAGTGATTTCAAATTCAAGACAAGATAAGGTTACTCCTTCAACTGAATTTTCTCTTATAGATGCAGTCCAATATTCTTGCATTGTCTCTCTTCTTTATTCATAGAAAAAAATCATATTAATAAAAATGATGATAAAAATGTATTATAATTATTATAAAGGTAGATATTCCTCCATCACTTTCTTTCTTTATTAATGTTGGCACTATGCCTTAAATCCCGGCTCTACAGCAACATATCTATACTACAATTGTTTTTTTCTGTTTATATTGTAACTATAAATGGATGCACGTTGCCTGCTTTAAAGCACGTCAGTAACTTTTTTTTTAATACACATTGAAGGAATCAAAAAGCTCTGATGTGAAGAAAAAAATAAGTTTTACTTTTGGGAATCATACCCCTATCCTTTACCAGAGCAGACATTCAGACATGATCTGAGGATGAAATAATTGGGGGCAGAGTGAAGGAATTGAGATGAGATTATGGCACTTCAAAGCATAACAGCAACTTTTTATGTACCGATTATAGTGTATAATACAGCAGTGATGATTAGTGCTAATCCGTGACCACAGAGCTTTGACAACGGAAAATCAGTCAATAGATTGCTCGTGTTTATATGAAATTCTTGCTTTGTTTTTATATTTACAGCTGCCTAATATTAACTAAGGCTTCACAGAGAGATAAATGTGTGGCTATGTAGCGCGGCAGGTGAGTCAGGCTGTAGTTGAGCAGCACGGTGTGATATTTGCGATTAAATGATAGCGACTGCGCCGTTTAAACGAGACAAATTCACTGAAAGCACCTTGAGATAAATGCACCTGTTGAGCTTTAAGCATTTTCTCTTTGGAAAAAGCCATAAAAGCCAATCTGGTAATAGCTGCAGTCATTCCAGCTGAGAAGATATTTGAGGCGGAATCAATCTTGGAATTTCCAAAAAAAAAGGAGGATGTTTTGGCATCAAATATACCTGGAGGAGGGGACTTGTCTCCTGATAACTGCTCTAGTATTCCTTGTTTTTTGCCAGAAGCCTCTGCCAACACATCAGCATCCTCACAAGCCAGATGCCCTTTTTGCAGACTACTTTTATATTCATCCGCTTGCTTCATCTTCCACCACCTCCTCCTCCAGGCTCGATATGCGCCCGTGCTCCACGTGGCATGAAAGATAGCTGTTGAAAAGGCTCGGAGGGTAAATAGGCGCAAGGTGCAGCGGCGGCCAAAGTGGGGGTGAGGGGGTGATAATCGGCAGAGGAAACCATCGGACGAGGAATCGGCGAGCAAATGGACCCTACAATAGTGTGCAGTGAATCATTTAGGAGTTTGACAACAACATACTGTAGGACATAAGCAGGGCAATGATGTGCATGCACGTGAACAGATTTTTGATATTATAGAATAAAGTTAACTTTTCTACTCTGTTTGAAAACTTGTAAAAATGACAAAAATACTGGATCTTGGTGGCCTTGGTTTTGTTTTCTCATTGTTTAAGGCCACCCAGCATTAAAATAAATCCTCTAATGTGGTTAGGGAAATTTTAACCCTGGTCCTCAGAACTGTGAAGCCAATGCTCTTCAGCTCAAACCACCGTACCAATTCCAGTAAATCATCCATCCGTTTTCTTAGCCGCTTATCCTCACAAGGGTCGCAGGAGTGCTGGAACCTATCCGAGCTGTCAAAGGGCAGGAGGAAGGGTACACCCTCAACAGGTTGCCAGCCAATCACAGGGCACATAGAGACAAACAGCCACACTCACAATCACACCTAGGGGCAATTTAGAGTCTCCAATCAATGTTGCATTTCTGTGGGATGTGGGAGGAAACCGGAGTGCCCGGAGAAAACCCACGCAGGCACGGTTAGCACATGCAAACTCCACACGGGGAGGGCTGGGACTGAAACCAGGTCCTCAGAACTGTGAGGCCAACGCTTTCTAGCTGCTACACCATGCCGCTCCACTAAAACAAATGTACAGTAAATTCCACTGTTATTGGACAACCACGACGTATGGTTGAAAGGTTTAAGTCTCAAGCGGCAAATGTTTATGAAGCCTTGCTTTTATTTTGACAATGAGCAAGAGCGTGTCTCCAAATAACAGAATTTGAAATTGTTGAGAGGTGTTGTTTATCGTTTCACTGTGTCATTTGCCACTGTAAACACGATGGCCTGTGATCCGTTCTATGCTACGGGAGCAGGAAATGAGGAGAGATGCAGCAAATGTATGGGACTGCCTTCATTTTATGTAAACATGCTGCAACTTTAATGGACGCTAACGTTCTTGGCAACCCCCCACGTAAGGAAATGAGAGGATGGAGAAAGTGAGAGTCAATCCTGCACTGCTTTTCCAGTCCGTCCACTCTTTTCCTCAATGCTCAACCACCCATCTTCTTCCAGCTCAGGTCTACTCACGTATGTTATCACTAAGCTGGCAGCATTAGGCTCCACAGAAGAATTATTTTGCCCCCAAATGCTCCCCCGGTGCCGTCTTATGCCTCGCAACTGCATTTTTACAGCTATAGCTCCACGAGCCTCCTCCTGTCTCTCGCCATAATATCATCCCTTCCCTGCATCCATTTATGCGTACCGTAATTTCTTTGCTCCCCGCTTCTCTTCGAGCGGCGCAAGGCTTCAAACAGGTGTGACGCATTTCGATTTCTCACACAATCAAGTCAGCGCTTCCCCTTCAGCAGAGCTTGAATAGTGCAGCAAACTCTGTAAATCTGCGTCGAGGCGACGTCGGCTAAGCGCCAGGTTTGTCGGATGACAACCTCACACTTCCAGACGGCAGCTTTTGGCCTACAGACTCGCATCCAGGACTGTTTGAAAGGCTATAAAAGATAGCGTGAGCGTCATAAACCAAGATGAACAAATAAACACTCACTCTTTGGTTTGAACGATAACAGCACTCCCACAATGACCGTTTATTTAAATAACCCCCCACACCCTTCCTCAAACAACCGATCTGCCAGATTAAACTCCAAAAATCATAAGTGACTGCAGTTATGCGTACAAGCAGCATAATCACAGTCTAAATGGTCTGCAATAAACGTCACAAAACTTTACTGGTGGGCTGTTACAAACAAAGGAAGAGGCGAAGATGAGAGAGGAAGATTGTTTTTTTTTTTGAGAAACAGGGGTCATTCTTTCTCTTTGTCTAACTTTGACTTTGAGATTGATCGTCTTACTATATTTAATGGGAAACACCATAGATGAGCTAAATTGCATCAGCGCAGCACGTAGATTGATAATAGATTAATACTTATGAGTAGTTACTTATGAATGAAATGATTCAAGTAAAAGTAAAAAGTAGTGTTCCCAATTATTACTTCAATAGTAGTCAGAAAACAGTCTGTGAAAAAAAGTCAAGTCTTGACTAACTAGTAAGTAACTGATGATTTATTTTTCAATGAGAGTATGAAGATCAAATCAAATAAAAATACCTAAACAAAATATGAATGTGCAAATTCAGATATTGCCGAACAATATCACTTAATGGGAAACAACATTTTATGAAATAAAATATGTAGGTGGCACAGTGATTGATTGGTTAGCACATCTACCTCACAGTTCTGAGGACCGGGATTCAAATTCTGGTGCCCGCATGCGTGAAGTTAGCATGTTCTCCCCGTGCCTGGGTGGGTTTTTGCAGGTACTCCTCTTTTATCCCACGTTCCAAAAACCTCCATTGTTGGTTAATTGAAGACTCTAAATTGCCCCGAGGTCTGATTGTGAGTGTAACTGTTGTCTGTCTCCATGTACGCTGCGATTGGCTGGCAACCAGTTCAAATGAGGGCAAATTTAGCTCCAAAAAGCGGTGTTGTACTACAGTATGAACTGAAAATTTTTTTGAAAATGTATCTGTAATGAGATGGGTTTTTTTTAGGGTTACATGAATTCATTTGCAGGCAGCACAGTGGAGCAGCTGGTAAAGCGTTGGCCTCACAGTTCTGAGGTCCCAGGTTCAATCCCGGACCCGCCTGTGTGGAGTTTCCATGTTCTCCCCGTGCCTGCGTGGGTTCACTCCGGGCACTCCGCTTTCCTCCCACATCCCAAAAACATGCATCATTAATTGGACACTTTAAATTGCCCCTATGTGTGATTGTGAGTGTGGCTGTTTTTCTGGCAACCAGTTCAGGGTGTACCCGCCTCCTGCCCGTTGACTGCTGAGATAAGCTTCAGCACTCCCCGCGACCCTTGTGAGGGTAAGCGGCAAAGAAAATTGATGGATGGATGAATTCATTTGCAGCCTGGTAGTGAAGGGATGAAGTCTGGAGAAATTCCCCAATAACGCCACAAGAAGTCGCATGATTTATTGCTTATTGCTTTACAAAAAGAAAAAATGAAAAATGGTAGGGAAAATTTGTTATATACAGCAGTGAAGTAATCAAGGCTTGTCTCACAGTCATTGCCAAAAGTGACAGAACTGGACAACTGCAAAAAATAAATAGTGGTAGACTCCCATGTGCACATCAAGCAATTGCCTTCTGCACACATTATCATTTCACATCAATGGGAATACTCTGACCCTTGGTGATTTTATCAGAAAACATTCTGTAGGTATATTATATCAGTACAAAGATAGGAAATGGGCGAGAAATTAAAGGATATTGTGTATATTTCCGAGGAGGTTGGTTATGATTGCCCCATTCATTTCTGCAACCCAGACTGTCCGACTTTACTTTTTCAGCAAGGGGTAGTTAAAATGATGAGTGGAGTTAAGTGCTATTTTGAAACACAATATAAATATGCTGTATGGGTACAGGCTGGAGGTGGCCTACTAGATGTCACTCACATGTACAGGATAGAAAGTTTTTGTTGTTGTAAAAACTTGCGTGTATATCGTATGTCCTTTTCCTGATCTATTGTGTATTTTGTCTAAAGAATGATATTTTATCACGACACCTGGGAACTGTTTAAACTGGAATATGTCTCTTTAAAGTGTGGGGAGTATTTTACCATTTGTTGTTCCCTGTTTAATTATTTTCCCCTGACTCTGTTCCCTCACACAACCCACCAGCTCATTTGGGACAAACATGGAAAAACAAACATGAAGCGCTAAAAAGGGAGGGGGGGGGGGAGATAGTTGCATCTTTGCGCGTTTTGAGATTACACGACAAGATCTCTCCACAGAAAGAATAGAATGGTCTCACTCAGAGTTATAAAAAGATCTTTGATAGTTGTCACAGATTTGGCAACACTCTTGTTCTCCGGAGATGTATAAAAACCTGGAGATGACGGTGAGTGGTCTGCACACGCATCTACACACCGCTTTGTGTACTTTGCGAAAGAAACAGTAAGGATTAAGATGTGTCCCTGGGACAATTAAGTTGTGTTTTAAGTAAAAAAGCAATACACTGTAATTAGAAAGACAAAAAGTGTTTACACCCGCCCTGCGACTGGTTGGCGACCAGTTCCGGGTGTACCCCGTCTCTCGCCCAAAGATAGCTGGGATAGGCTCCGGCACGCCTTTGACACTAGTGAGGATAAGCGGTATGGAAAATAGATGAATGTATCTATTTTACATGCCATCACCTTGAAGTTTTCTTTAGAATTGAAACTAGGATTTTGTACATCGTACCACTGAGTAATTATAGTCAATAACACAGCCCTGGAACCAGTATCGGTAAATGTTTATAGTACCTGTACTTGGAAAAAAATGCTTCACCCTGGTGGTACACCCTGAATCTAAATAGGGATAGTGGCTCAGGATAATCTTTCAGAGACATCTTGCAATCGGGACTTGTCTGACTTTCCAGAATATTTAAATTAGGCCCGATTATCAGTACATGTATACTCCACTTAACACGAGCAGGTAGTAAGACCTTTGTGGAATCTGCCTCCCTCTAATTATGTCTGATATCTTCATTATGCCAAAATGGTCCGAAATGCTAAAAGCACACACTTCGCGGGTTTTGAACATTCCCAGCGGTTCACCACGAACAAGGCGAGGTCATCACCGGCAGCAGCGGAACTGAATCCTAATCACACCGATAAGGTCAACCAAGTAATCCCGGTCCGCTCAAATGTCACTGTTCTCCCTGCTTGGACACGGCCCCCCTGAGTACACTGTCCCAACATCCCGCTATCGATCATGCACTAATTAGGAATGGATGAGGCCCGGTGTTGTATTATGGGATGTCTTTAATCACACTCACGCAAACACGCACACACCAATAACTAACCTATTTAGCATATTCCGTTTTACTGCCATAAAACGATGAGTGATTACAATCTGAATTGACCTGACGCACAAACCGATCAAAGTAAGTAAGAGGGAGCGTCACAACAAATTCTCGTGGCGCTCTCTCCGCACTGGGAACAGATTAGTGGTCGATTTCCTTAATCACGGCAGCTACGAGTCCGGCTTACGCACTCTCAACACAAGTTGATAATAATAAGACGTTATGGGTGGGACAGACTGACAACAAGGACCGGCGACTTGGTCTTACAAGCTGAAAGCAATCCGTTGCTATTTTGGTGCCGAAGGAGGCTTATTTAAAGCAACTGTTTTTGAGGAGCAGTGGAACCTTTGATATAAAACACACAGTGTGGATCTCTTTGCCATTTTTAAGGGAAACAATGATGCCTTAAACTAACAGCAGGCATGACATGACGTTGGCCTGAGATGCCAGCTTGCCGTAAGAGAGCTCCAGTTTAGCTAGCACGAAGGATTGGGCATTTTGCGGTAAACCAAATCACAATCAAAGCATTCAGATACCGGTTACTTATCAAAGGAAATGTACACTGTAAGGTTTTATTCTTAGGGTTTGACCAATTTCTTTTTACATTTGTATGACCATTATTTTCTCTGACGGGGGCAGGGGGCTCAAAATTGTGGTCGGGGAGGAAATGAATAATTGTTATTGGGGGGGCTGAAAAAATCCACGGCCACCCTCTCATGACACCCGACCAGTATAATGGCTTCATTCTCGATGAGTGCCCTTTCAGATCATGTCGATTCAGGAATCGTTTCACTGTGGATAATGACACTTTCTTACCAGCTGCATCCAGCATCTTCAGAAGGTCTTTAGCTTTTCTTCTGGGGCTGATTCGCACATTTCGGACCAAAAACACATTCCTCTCTGAGACACACTCCTTCCTGAGCCGTGTGATGGCTGGACATTCTCATGATGTTTACACTGTAGGTATAATTGAAGAGTTTGTTTTCAAAACGAGACATAGGCATTTTTTTCAGATTTACGAAACTCGCGCCAAAATTACCCATTCGGAGCTGGATAATTCTGGTGCGAGTTTCGTAAATCTGAAAAAAAATGCCTATGTCTTGTTTTGAAAACAAACTCTTCAATTGTTTGTACAAATGAATGTGGCACTTTCAAGCATTTGGAAATTGCATCCAAGGATGACCCACATTTAGGGAGATCCATAATTCTTTCTCTGATTTCCTGGCTGATTTCTCCGTCCCATGATTTCAAAGAAGGAAGCAGTGTTTTTAACGTGTGGCCTTAAATACATCCCCAGGTGTGCCGTCAATAAACTCACATGCTGTCAGTTAACCTACAAGGAGCTTCCAAAGCCATGACCTCATCATCTGGGCTTCCCCATGTTCTTTAAAGACGTCGTACTTTTTGTGTGCAAACTTTTTTACCTCAAAGAAAATAACATAAAATTCTCCAAGAAATTCAGTCTCGTTATTGGGGCATTTAACAAACTGACATAATTTTGGTGATCTTGGCGGATTGAAACAGGAGAGGTTCAGTTAGATTTTTTTTCACACAGTGATAAAAATATATCAAAATGTGTAAATGTAAAATATCAAATGTGTGTTTTTGCACATTGCATGTAAACTTCTGGCTTCAACTGTACATATCATTTCCCGCCTTGCTTTCTTTAGATTTATATTTCGCTACTGTTTAAGCAATGACTAGATTGAATTTGCATTTTGTTGCCTTATACTTCTGTTGTGAAAATCTAATCTAATCTAATCTAATCTAATCTAATCTAATCTAATCTAATCTAATCTAATCTAATCTAATCCCAAAACAATTTCTCATTAACCGCATTTCTTTGTATTTTGTTATATTTTTACCACTGCTATTGTGAATCGACAATTTTTGGGTTGCATTACTGGAAGGGTTAGCGGGAAAAATAGTCCAGTTTGAAGTTTGTAATTGTTATGTCTATAGTATATACAGTATAAAGTATCATAAACTGGATATATTTGTGGAGGAGTCAAAACCCAATCATTTTATTCTAAATTACAGTTTTAAAACCAGTTAATAAGGACCAATGTGTGAATGTATAAACTGTAGTATTGGCTTTCCCCATTCAAACCGATACTGGACTGTCCGGATGTTGCAATAAGGAGACATACTTCAGCGTTTCAGCTTTTGTTTGTATTTGTGGGCATGTGTGTACTGCAGTGTGTACTGACAAGAAAGAGGAGAAAAAGTCTTGAAAGGGCTGTTGTCAGTGGTAAAGAATAGAAGGTAAAAGAAAAAAACTGAAAGAAAAGAATAAGAGAATGCCACAAAAAGCAAAATGCAGAATCCTGAGAATCCCTGAAGAGAAACTGCCATGGAAAAAGAGGGAAACATCCAAGGTGTACGCAGCATAAAAGCAAAGTTGGTTTGAAGCATGTAGAGAACTGAATATACTGTAAAACAAACAGTAAGCAAGAGAGGTGCGAAAACGCTCAATTTGAATTGAGTCTGTATCCATGTCAGCATTGTGGGATTTCATATAAAAAGCTTGATTGATGAGCATTGCTGTGCTGACATTATTGAAGTGATCCCGGTCATTAACATTTTAACTCGCTACATGCTTTGGTCAGAAGGGCAATGGGAAGGAAAAAAAGTGCTTGGGTATGCACCGCAGTCACCCGCTTTATGCATTCAAACAACGTATTGTCATCGCGAAGAATGCACTGTATGCGTAAAGTCAACTGTTGGACACACACTATGTGTTAAATTTTGATTGATGTCACTGAAAACTTAATTTTTTTCCCCCTACCTTTGTTCTGCTGGTTTGCCTCATTCGCATCAATTACCCTGAACGCGCATTTATAAGCGATCTGCTGACTAAGACGCACATTACCTACACATCCGTAGAGGATCACAAGCAATAGTTCAATTAGGCAAGCCTCGAACCACACATAAACACACAAAAAAACCCGAAAATGTAGTTATCTGCTGTGAGATGGACTGTAGCATTTAAATGTGGGCTGTGAAATAATGATGTCCGGAAGCAGGTGAAACAAAATGCAGGTGCATTACAAAATGCATAAGATGTGGGGTGATTATACCACCTCTGTTGAAGTCTGCTGCGCTCCGAGAAATGGATTAGGTAGATTAGATTTGCACATGACTGGTTCTGTCAGGGTCCCCCGCTGGTGATGGGAGCACATCTTCTTCTCCACGTCTGCCCACAGATAGACAGATTTTGTATATCCAGCAAGGCAGGAAAAAAAAAATTCATAAAAAATGTCCATTTGACCTCCAACAGTTTACTATGCTGCTTTGACTGTTCAGGGTCGCTGGTGAGCTGGAATCTATCCCAGCTGACTGCACCATGGACTGGTCATCAGTCACAGGGCAGATACACCTCTTTATGCCCCCCCCCACACTAAATTCCTATTAAAATTACTGTTGCTACATGACCACCTTCATTTGTATCACCGATTCTCCAGCGCAACTGCAATGTGTTGCTTGCTGGTTATCTATACATGAACTCTAAAAATGCAGTCCACTGGCTTGAGTGCTTCAGAGTGACTTGTTGTCAGTCGTGAGTGGGTGTATGTCTTTTAATAGCAAGGGGGGTGGACAAAAAGTCAGACTTGACTCCGAGCGTATGAAGCAATGCTTCGGGCTGGCGTGGTCGCAGCGTGGAAAAGCCCCATGACGACCAAGAATGTACAGTGGATTATCCACAAGAACGATGCTGCACAAAGTAGCATGCATTTGTACAGCACAGCCCCCCCCCCCACACCCAAAATGAAGCAATAAAGCTAGTTTTACTCTTTCATTTTCATGGTCAGACAATTAGGTTACTTCACGTCAAGTCGTGTCACATTTACATCATTTATTAGATACCCCAACACAAGCAGAAGTGACACAAAGTTGTCTAGGAATTGAAAATGAAGCCAACTAACGCGAGGATTGTGAACTCACTGGCCGCGTGAGCACATTTGCCGAGTTCCCGCACCTGTTTGTAGACTTAATGTGTCAACTATGTTTCATTTAATCAGATTAGCATACCCTGGAGGTTAGCAGTGACATCTTCCGGCTTCGCTCTTCTCTTTTGTCATTATCTGATGACTGTTCATACTTTAATTCAAATGTTATTTCTAGAAATACATCCCTTGTTGCAAAGCTGACTTTTATCCTCGTTAATGTTAGAAAGAAACTGACCGCTGACGTAGGTCAAACTAACGTTTTAGAAGACGTGAGGCAAAGTGATATGCAAAGTTAAAAGTTGCAATGCTTTTCTACTGTATTTAAACCATCACTGGATGGACTTTGGTCCAAATTGCTTGGGCAAAACTAACTATATACTGTAAGTGGGGCCATTTGTTGGCCCTTACGGTACCACCTTAGACCGGTTTTGCAAAAATACATTAAGCAGTTTTGCAAACTAAGTATTCTGCTGATACTGCTTATTACTTCTTATACAGTACTTCACACCTCCCCTGTCGCTAGTAAAGTCATCCAATTTTTACAGAGGCCCCCCTAGTATGACACGCTCAAGTTCTACAACTGCAAACTGCATCCACATTCATAAAGTTGGATTGTCCGAACATCCAACACCAACCAACCATCCAAACAAGCACCTGCTCTTCAATTCAGAAAGATGAATTTTCCCCCGAAGCTTATATCCACACACTCTTATTGCTTTTTTGCAACATTTATGCATGAACAAATGAGCACATCACTAAGACTGTTCTGCCTTTATCCAACATTGACGGTACTCCTTTTTCATTCGCTCAGGTTAAGCTCTGTTCAGCTTACAAAATCTTTAACGTCTGTAGTGATGAGTGGATATGGCAATGGAAACTGAGGTACGCCATGAAGCAGGTGGAAAACGGCAATGTGTGAACACTGAGAGTTGTGCATTCATATTATTCTTGAACATTCCAGAGAAATACTGAAGGTGTCGAGGGATTCAAATTCTACCCCAGAAAAGAATTATGCAGCTCCTTTGAGAGATGCCTTTTTTTTTCTCTTGAAAACAGTTTCAGTTCTGGAATGCTTTCCATGATAGGATCAAAACTGGGAAGAAAAACTTTTCCTCAGACCACTGCTAAGTGGTCTGAGCAACTGGAAGGTTGAGGTTTTGAGACCTGCTCCAGGGTTAAACCGCTGACATCATAAAACCTTTATTAACTGCACTGGCAATGTTATGAGTCACATTTGAAAACTGGATAGTAAACAGGAAGGTGTTTACACAATAATATGGCCACCAAATGGCGTTTTATAGGAATTACTATAATTAATGTGTTCTATGCGTGTCTCGTTCGTATTACTCCAACTTGAAGTTTTTATTTTGTGGAAAATTATTCCAGACATTTTGGTGGGACTTGTGTGGTGGATGATCCAGATGTCTGTTCATCTGTCTGTCCATCATTACATCAAAAACACTTGATCGCGTCGGAACTGGAAAACAAAAGACCAATAACATAATTATAAAAATATTCAGGGCAGCTCCATTGATTGCTTAAGCCCTCCAGAGTTGATTTTAGGATTCTGCTATTTTTTTTCAAATCTTGAAATTGTTTCGCCTTGCCCTACGCCTTTGAACAACTCTATCCAACTACTCCTACCTAAGCTTTAGATCACCTGACCGGCTGTTACAGGAAGTACCGATGCCTTTTTGTGTTGCTTATCCCAAATTATCAAATGACCTCCCCATGCACATTCGGCAAGCCCGTCACTCTTAAAAGCTGTCCTAAAACCAATGTATATTTCTTGTCTTGCAACATAAGGTGACCTCCCTCAGAAGGCCCTTATGACTGAAACCATAATATTCTTTAATCGCCTCATCATATGCAGACAAAATTTATGAACTATCTTTGGAATCAGAAATCAAGGGTAATGGGTTTTTCAACTATTTTTGATATTTGGGAACGCAATAATGCTTGCAATACCTCCATATTATTGTTTATGATACGACAATTTGAAATTTTGGTCCAGATTTGAGCAAGAATCATGGAAATTGACACAGATGGGGTACATCCAGTATTGGTCACCAGTCATTCGTAGACATCGCTCAGCAGTTACAATCAAATTTGTAGCACAGTAAAAGCTACAAGGAAAAAGCAGCTGCAATGCAAGCCATAGATATGAATCGGAATGAGCCGCATGACCTACAAACACCTACTGCACAATATACTGTTGTCATCTTGCTATCTTTATACTGTCCCAATGCAGCCGGGTGAAGACGAACACAGTGGCTTGTGTTTCACAGTCATGTGTCTAATCTAAGAATAGTCCTCATGGACATACTGGGAGGTCTCTGCACCTCAGTGCATCAGCGACAACTTGTCAACAACATCCTTGCAAGCGCTTCACACTGTCACGTGTACGCGCCCAGCGACAAGCTCTATTTTGGCTGCGGACGCGAGTCCCGTCTCGGCTCCCGTTTCACCTCACGGGCCTCGATCGCTGCTGCTGCACCGCAGCCCAAGGGGGACAGCGTTGCTAACAGGTTGTCAAGATGAGGAGTCCTCCAAGATGGAAGGGAAGGCGTTCCCTTGGGAATGGACTGGGAGCAGCATTGGTGGGTAGGCGGAGGAAGTAGACAGGGTTATAGACCATGATACAATTTAACCCCATGAGGTAGAAAGAAAAGCAGAAAGTCCAAACCCACCTTTGTCTGACCTAATTCCTTCTTCCTGAGAGTCATATATTTTCAGACATTCAGCGCAGATACAACACACATGCATGCATGCACACACACAAAATCTACCGCGCTCACTTTACTGCTGCAATTCCCTGATAAGAAAATGGACAATCAAACTTTATTGTATGAAGACAAAAGAGTTTTTATCTATCACGCAGTCACAGGCCACAGTCTGAATGGCCTAAAGGTTTGCTGGCAAGTAAAAGCTCCAGGACAGAAGGATCTGATGATGTCATATGATGATGCAATACTGTTATTGTACTACAGTCGGCCCTCGCCATACTGCGGTTCACTTTTCGTGGTCTCATTGTATCACAGCTTTTTGAATAGTAGATATCTATTTTTAGTTTGTGCTTTTTTTCATTTCATGATGGGATTTTAGCGCGATCAGTTTTATTTCACAAGGATGAACGTTACTACAGACTCTCGTAGAAATATGAGCAAGCCAGGAGGAACAAGTGCATAGAAGAGAATTGTCTAAAATTTTGAGATCATTTCACACTTAAAAAAAAAGAGGATAAATTGCAATCTGTCAATTGCTATCCTGAACCAACAATGTGGCGCACTTATTCGCTGACTCTCATGTCAGTCAACAGGCCAGGCCACAGAAATTCAAAATCACGGGTACTACAGTAAAAACAATGTGAGAATGGCCACACCAAGTAGAGAAAAACAATACTTGCACCTCATCTGCACATTTTGTATTGGTAATATGCAAGATCTATTTTTTATAAAAATCCAAGTACTTGAATTATCAGTGATGATCAGTAGAATAATGCATTCTAGAAATCCAACATATCCCTAATAGGAAGTGCTATTAGGTTAACAAGTGTGTGGGGAGGGTCATAAAGAGTTAGAATATAATAAAATAAATATGTGGTTGGTACTTCACAGATTTTCATTTATTGCACAGGGTTTTGGAACATAAGCAATAAACGAAAGTCTACTAGTACTCATAAAAGAGCAACGTGGATATAAAATAATGAATAAAACAAAAAACAAATCACAAGTGCTCAAAGTTAGCCTAATAACTTACTTCCGTTCATTTACTTGTGCCTTGCAGATCTTTGAAGAACATAAGAATTTTTCCACAGTCTTAGAATTAATGTTAATGTTGTTTATTGTACATTTTATTTGTCATAAATGTTCTCCCTTAAAAAGCAGAGTCTGGATGTGAGATAGTTCACTTGTAGCCGTGATTCACAAATTCTCTCTATCAAAGAGGCAGAGAGGTCACTTTACTGCAAATATATGTCACTATAAAGTGTATGTTAGTTTATTGGTGTGTGTGTGTCCATTGCATTGAGCATCAGTAATGGTCATCCTTTCTCTGGGGCCCCATCTGTGTAACCATAGTGACTGAATAGTCTCCATCTCTGGCTGTTAATCTAGCCTTCCCATGTAAGGCGCCATTTGTGTGTGTGTTTCCCCATAGGCAACAACACACAGGTTGGTGGTGATGAATTCATTATAGTGCTCATTAATTTCCCTTAAATAATGTACTGTCTACCACCCACTTTCTTGCGGATACTTTTTTGCCCATTGGCATCAAACCCCCCCCCCCACACACACACAATTTTTTTCCAACTGATTTAAGCATAACAGGTCAAAGTGAGACTGTGATATGGTTTAACTTTGACATGTCTGCAGTTTCTGCAGTTTGAAAGAAATGGCATCAGGCTTGCAAAAATCACCGGATGAGATTTCCACGTGTTTGTGATGTAGATAGTTACCAATTATTCAAGTTCCCACCCACTCAACTCATCTGAAAAGTAACATGGCGTTTCGGGGTTTTAAAATAGCAAGTCTCAGCCATACAAATGCAATCTATAAAGATTACAACTAAAGTTTCACAACTTGTTTAACCATACCGTATATCTAATATACTGTATAATCTAACTGTGGATGAAAAAGCGAAGCTTGTCACCAAAATGTGCGCCAGAGATCAACGTCACGCGCCAGTTTATGTTCAAGTGATTGGGAGCTGAACCTCAAAATATCCCAGTGGAGGTGGGGGATCCACCATTGACAACATGAGGGAGAGAAAGGTAAGGGGAGCGCTCTTGTGAGTAGCGTCGGGTGAGTTGGCTGTGACCCGTGTGGCAACGTGAGTTAACTGCTCTCCGCTTTTATTTTTGCAGTAATGTGGCAGTGTGAATTTACAGAGTAGGTCGAGCCAAGGAGGACTTTGGTAGCTGCCTTGAATTTAATTTACCAGTAACTTGAAAGCCAGCAGTTTCGCCTCACAGTTTGTGGGAGCTTTTGTGCTTTGTGTTTTGTTATGGGCAGGGCGGCTTTCGCTGTGAAGAGCAAATAAAAAGCTTGTCTGCTGAAAACTCATCTGGCTGTTTGTGCTTAGTGAACCCACAACGGTAGCAACGGTGCTGCAAACCACAATTCTAAACACATTCTAAATCAAGACCACGCTGACTTTGTCATTAGAAATAAGCATTTTTTGCATGCTCATAAACCCAAATACAGTAGTGCTCGTGTATTGGCTCTCACTATACTGTCAATGTGTACTACAAGATTGCTGCCACTGTGGTATTTATGTGCACAGGTGCAAGATAAAATAAATACAGCCTAACTCGCTCACTTTCTTGGTCAGCAAAGTAGCTGAGATGCTGATCGGTACCTGTTATCAGGGGGAGTGTTTCTTCTCTCAATGTCTACCGTCTGTGCTGACACTTTTTATACAGACTGCAGTGTCACTATCTGATCAGCAAAGTATTTCCACAGTGCGCGCAGGTGGATGCTGCTGCTGCTGATGGGGATGATGATGTCAGCCTTTTTGGCAGTGGATTAGAGGACAAAATGAAGGGTGGATAAGAGAAGGGAGGACACCAGAGAGTGTTGTGTTTAATGAACAGCCCCGTGTCTTCACTGATGGCTGTCTTTAAAACTCTTAAGATAAGAGATGACACGCTGAGAGTTTCCTATCTGCCACTTATAGGAAGCACACCTCAGAAAGGTGAGGATGAAGAGATTGGAAGGGGGGGGGGGTCCCATCCTTTGGTTTTGGTCTATTCTGATAGTTGCGTAGCAACGGTGGAGATGCTAAACACCATCTCCCGATGTGGCAGAGGAAGCGGACTCGATGACTTGACTCAGGTCGGATTTAAGTTGACAATTTTAGGACTTGCTTCTTGCTTAGCTCAAAGTGCTTAGCTCAAAGTTATGAAAGAATTGACTTTGACTTAAAGAAGATGATTTGACAAGTCTTGTCCGAGCAGTCTTCTTCTTCTTCTTTTCCTTTCGGCTTGTCCCGTTAGGGGTCGCCACAGTGTGTCATAGTTTTCCATCAAAGCCTATCTCGTGCATCTTCCTCTTTAACACCCACTGTCCTCATGTCCTCCCTCACGTCATCCATCAACCTTTTCTCTGGTCTTCCTTTCGCTCTTTTGCCTGGCAGCTCCATCCTCAGCACACCTCTACCAATGTACTCACTCTCTCGCCTCTGGACATGTCCAAACCATCGAAGTCTGCTCTCTCGAAGATTGTCTCCAAAACATCCAACTTTGGCTGTGCCTCTAATTTGCTCAACCTATCCAACCTGCTCACTCTGAGCAAGAACCTCAACATCTTCATTTCCGCGACCTCCAATTCTGCTTCCTGTTGTTTCTTCAGTGCCACCGTCTCTAATCTGTACATCATGGTCGGCCTCACCACTCTTTTATAAACTTTACCCTTCATCCTAGCAGAGACTCTTCTGTCACAGCAGTGAAAACTCTATTTGCTACTATGCAAAGTGGGTTGAGCTTCCTACATCAATGTCCGCACAGCTAACGTTAGCATCAAAGACAATGGAAGCCATCGCACAACTCTTTGCTAAACTAAACTTGACGCCAACCTCACATACAAGTAAGTCTGAGACCGAAAAGCTGGCAAATGTAGTTTCTGATGATAACCAAAGTTATTTTTGATATGTTAATTTATAGCAATGTCAGCGACATTTTGTTTTGCTTAATCCCGTAAAATGTGCGACGGTTCAGTCACCCAATGTGCAGCACGCCTAACTCCATCAGTCACTGTAAAACCCACAACAACAGGAAAGCGCTGGTCACTTAACAGCTTAGCACACTGATAGCTAGTTAAACATTAATTAAGCTTAATATTGGTTACTGATTTAACAGAGAAGAAATGGTAATAGGCACTCACACTGATTTGGTACCATTAGCACACCTATTGGATTGTGAACGTGTTTTATTTTTTTTTAATGCAACTGACCCAAATACGAAGAGTGAGTGTAAAGTGGCGAATGTGAGTGAGCAAGATAATATGACTGAACTTATGATTTCCTTAACCTTGCACGTAATGTATTCAGGAGTCGACTTGATTGATCTTGGCCATAGTAACTTCTAACTAGTTTCCACCTCAAATTTAAGAAGTGAGATTTACTTTTGTGTTGCACAAGTAGTTTTGATTTGCATGCAATTGGAAAGGTGTTTGCCGATTGTGCATCCTTAAACGTGTTTGTATGTGCCTCAATGAGGAATAGTAATAACAGGACATTTACACTCGAATGCACACTAATAAGACAAAGTGCTTGTGTATATCACTGTTTGGACAAGTTTCTTTGACAGGATGCAGATCACAACAAACAACATGTAGCGGTCGGTCCAGCATGAAGTGAGAGAAAAAAAAACAGGGGTTCATTATCCTCCGACGAGGTGGCCTAACAAGTGATAGACAAATCAATCATCCACCCCCATTGGGATGTGAATTACACTGGCAGGTTCAGTGCACACGAAGATCCCACAAAAAAAAAAAAAAAAAAATCCAACCGACTGATTTGCCAGACAGGTGATTTAGAGCAGAACATAAATATGACACAAAAACTGAGCTATTTTGAACCTATCCAAGTTAATTGTTTATACAGTCTCTAACCTCAAAAACCGGAGATTTTACCAGCTACATAATAACGAGTGTAACGCACCACGGACACCAGCTGAAATCATGCTGCCTGAAACATCTTTGACTCTCAGCCGCCCACTTATATCAAATATGATACTATTTTACATAGCTACAAAGCTGCCTACATTAACCATACACATTACTTGATGAATTTAAAACAAGTCTGAGAATAATGGGAATGGGCATAGCTGATGCAACGTGTTTTAACTGACAATTTAAAATTAATATACCAATAATACTACAATTTGACTTAAATACGATGTCGTCGATCTGGTATGATTCAGAATTAGAGACAGAAAATTCAGATAACACACTAGTACAATACTTGAACTCAGTGACATTTGTCTTTTCTTTTTGGCTTTTTTGTGTCTTTTTTTTTATGACACTACAAATTGACCTGTAAAAGCAAACAGGACAAAAATGATGATGACCATAGAGCCAGAAAGGGAACTTGGTATAAAACTGTATGACTTTCCACTAATAAAATGTATTCTATGTTAGTTATAACCTCATACAGTATAATATTTACTTTTAGTGCAAGGTTAAGAGAGTAGAGAATGTTCCCCTTGCCGTCTCTGATATTGTATTTTCACTTTACTATGAGATGACGCAAGATGTCTGTGGTTGCGTGAGGCAGATGATAACTGCCTGTTCGTGTTACTTTGTTACTGTAGGACTTTACCAAAGGCAAAGATTTCTTAGAAGGAACCATCGGGTTGTATTTGAACTGTTGTATTGCGTGCAAAATTTTATTTAACTCCATCTTTCGTGATTCTCAAAGGGTGTGCTGTCTATTGTCTTGTAAAGGATTGGGAGTTTTCCCTTGACAGAAGTTATTGAAACATGGGAAAGCAGTACACGTGTATCTGTCCCGGCTGCTTTGTAAAATAATCCTAAAGTGACAATAAATCTAGTAAAATATCGTATTATCAGAGGTGTGGGGACATAACTTGGACTCGAGGCAGACTCGAGTGATGAATTTGATGACTTACTTTAGACACGGTCGACTTGACAAGAGATTAAAAGACTAGCAACTAGATTTCTCTTTTTATAGCTATATGTGCATCCTTCTGTTGTACTACATGAAAATATAACATAATGTTGAAGCTCTTATTGATTATTTATTAGGAACTGCCCTACCTCATTTATATTATTATTTATATTATTTATACTATGATTCATCTATTCTTTTAAAATATGCGTGAACGTACTGTATATTTTTATGTAAGGTATGTATATATGTATGTAAGGAAACACAATATATTTATGAGTGTGCATGGTTTTTTTGTTATGCAAGTATGTTATCCATCAATTTTAAGCGTCTGCGAAAATACAGGAAGAGGATGTTTTAATTCCAGCTAATGAGGGGAAGAGGTAGAATAAAACAAGCTTCTGCATCTTCCTACTCATTTTGAACATGATGAATGAGTTGTTATTTTGATTTGTTTAGTTGTATACGATCAAATGTTCAAAGGAAAGTCTTCATTCATTCATTCATTCATCATCATTCATCATGTTTTGACAAAAATTAATGGTCAGGGTGCCCACACAAATACGTAATTGCTTTTAACTTATTTCGAAACTTGCTTGACAGTCATGAAATTGATTTTATTTTAAATCAGAGTACTGTAGTTACACTTTAATATATGGTACTATTATGATAATGCCTGTTGTCAATGAGGCTGAACATTTAAATTGACAAATGAAATGATGCAAGTTAATACAGTTGTATTAACACTACTAGCAGTACTTTTTAGCAGACAATTAAGCTGCCTTTACTATATTAAATGGTCAATTAGAGCTAGTTAAAAACCTGAATAGGCCAGGTGATGTAACCATGAGATATAAACACGCACGCACCCATGCACACATTATATATGAACGTTGGTCAAGTAGGCGTCCATAAAAAGCAACAGGCTGGCTGGCAGCCATATGCTTTTTTTGCTCTTCCAAGACAGCGAACCCGGGGGAAATTAAACGACGTCTATAATCCCTCCTTGCTGTTCCAAATCAAAATCCCATGACTGACTTTAAAAGGTTCAATATCGCTGCGCATTTATGGGCGTGAAAGAGAGAAGGACATAGAGGAAGTAACAATGGGAACCCACGTGCGTACAGATGAATATGTATCGTGTCGCAGCAGATGGGCTGGCTGCGGTGTCGTGGGGTGGGGATGGCGGGGGGGGGGGGGGGGGGAACAACGTGATTTGAAAATGTGAGGCTCATAATCAAATGCATATGAATTTGCATAGCACTGACACTTCCAGACCACGTATTATTGTGTCTGTCCCAAGATGTGAAGCAGAGCATCTGCTTGAAGTTAAAGCAATGAAATGCCGGATACGTTTATTTGTCCTGTACTCTCGTTCTGTGGGGTAAAATTTAAAATTTTTATATTGTTAATTTACAGCATAACATGAAATGAAATGAACAGACAAACAAGACAGCTGAAAGCAAATGATTCCCTTTTCAGCAGCACCTGGATTTATCTCATCCATAAAGAAATAACTTCCTTAATTGGTTTGCCTTATTGTGAAGAATGGAGGGATTACGACTAAATAGCACATTGGTTGTAATGGCTGTTTATTATCCAGCCTTAGTAAGGATTAGCAAGGCGGGAAAAGCTCCACTTGAGCATCGTAGTCTAATAAAATAGTCTTCATATATGGAGGCATTTAGGTGCAGTGAATATCAATGAGTGACTACAGAACAAGTTGAGTAAATGAAAACCATGCATCATGTTGACAGAGGATGCTCCATCTGTGGGCTGACTTCAGCCCTGCAACACGCTTGCTGATTTCGCTTGCCTGTGGCCTGGCGTGCGGTCCTAATCGGAATAGTTGTGCCCTGCAAGTTAAGCGAGCACGTTAATAAATAAAGTGGCAACGGACCCCACTTCTTCAAATAATAATAAGGCTTTTTTTATTGACTAGATTTCCAACTGAGGGCGGCAAGGTGCACAACTGGTTAGCACATCCGGCTCACAGTTCTGAGGACCCAGGTTAAAATCCGTCCTCGCCTGTGTGGTGTTTGCATGTTCTCCGGTGCCTGCATTGGTTTTCTCCGGGTATTCTGGTTCCCTCCCACATCTCAAAAATATGCACGATAGGTTAACTGAAGACTTTAGATTGCACGTAGGTGTGACCGTGCGTGTTTATGTGTCTGGCTGATTGGCTGGCAACCAGTTCGGGGATAGCACTCTAGCATGCCTGCTACCCTACTGAGATTAAGCGGTACGGAAAATGAATGAATAAATGATTTCCAACCTACAGGTACCCGCTTAGAAACACGCAAGTTCAATTCTATAATAGCATGCTACTAGATGCTTTCAGTCACTGATGGTGTACTGCAACTGACAAAGGACCAGTTCAAGGTGTAGTCCGCCTTTCACCAGAAGTCAGCTAGAATAGGCTCCAGTGCCCCGTGACCCTAACTAGGATAAGCGGTGTTGAAAATGGATGGATAGATGTATTCCTGTAAGTTGCTCTTTTGCATTTAAGTCTTCTGTTGTGATTTCATTATACGGAACAATATTATACTAAAAAACTTGTCTAATGTGTAGTGTGAGGTCATTCTATAGATTGGGATTGGGAAAGGAAAACTCTCTATTTACCTTCCCCTGAGACTTCAGTCCCTCTAGGTTGGGTTAACCTGAGGCACCAGGCAAGAGTGTAGGGATGGAAGAGTAAAAAGTTAAAAGTCCAGAGACCATTTGGGAGATTTGTAAAAAAACCCACAGAAGAATCTTAAAATAAACTCTAAAGTGCATAGTGGAGGGAGGCCAGAACATGAGTTAATGGTCTCTCTTATGGGTTCAGTTAAAAGGTGAGCACCAGCATTCTGAACCAAATGGAGATGTTTGTTTGCGCAAGGATTGGCTGACTCCAAAATTTTAATTTACTTTACAAGGGTGTTTTTACTACTTTTTGTGTCGTAAACGTACCTTAAAATTAAAATAAAAACAAAGAAATGAGTGAATAACGTGTGGTTTGCCTCACCAACGGCACGTTTTTTGGGCTGTTGTCAGACACCTGAACCACTGAAAGATTCAGTCTCAAATGCAGCAGTAGAGGTTTTAGGCATGGAACATGCCTTAAACAACTCAGGAGGTGGTGAGAATGATGCACTCAGGATGGTGAAGAATGTCAAGAGCATGAGGGGGGGAGGGTGAGTAGAAGGAAAAGCAATGAAAGCATAAGGGGTGGACAGATGGAGTAAAAGAGTGATGAGGAAAGAGGAGAGTGATGACATGAAGACCACGAGGAGGCGGACCTCTACAGTATTGGTATTCGCCTTTAGCGCTATCCCTTCGGTTGTCTTTCTCCTTACCCCATCATCAAAACCTCATCTCTTATTTACAGCCATGTGCCACTCTGCCCTAACTGTAGAAAGCTGTGGCAGATCTGTACAAAAGAAGCAGCTGCGTGGATTTAGTTTTCAGAAAACGCTGGTGAACAAACAGATGGCCTGAGCGCCTGTGTGCATTACAGCTCTGCCTTTAATGGAAAGTGTTCAAGTGACACATTGCAGTACAGTATTGCTTAACATTCCCAGCACTAGGTTTGTTATGTGACAAGATGACATAATTAGTCAAGCACCGGTGACTGTGGTTTAGCTTTGACTGCTATTCCCCACCTAAGATAGCAAGTTTGATGAATGTTTTTTCTGTTGTGGTAAGAAGCTTGCCGGTGCGTTAGATGTCTGCAGCATGAAGGCACCTTGACAGAGATGCTTTGTTGACCGTGGAAAATCCTGCGATAAGCAGACATAAAAAACTCTCAGCCCATTTCCTCAATTTAAAGTCTCAACGCTTTTACCGCTGATAATCATAGAAATTGTAATTCTCATTTTGTAAGTGTTTTATCTCCATGGTTTTTCCTACATCCAGTCTGAGTTTAGAAATATCAACACTTTTCCAAGTTCAATTACAGCAAGCTATCTATTTCTAGACATCTTGTACTAGTGTCACAGTCTATCCCACCTAACTTAAGGCAAGAGCCAGGGACTGGTCACTGTCAAAACCCAGGAAAAAAGCATTCAATACTTCACCAATGCAAATAGCGGTGGTTACATCATCATCCCAAACTCTTTTTCAAAGGTCTTAGAGCCGTGAGTGATACAATAAATAAAACAACGAGCTGACCACGCAGTGTAATAAGCAGAAATGAATCTATAGGCAAACGTACCTTCAGGGCTGCACACTTCTTTCTGCACTGAAGCATTACAGTTGTCCATTTTCATTAAAATGGGCTTACTGAAATGAATCCAACCTAACTATTTGACTTGTTATTATCTAAAAACCATTCAGACTTCCATCCTTGGGCTGAAAAAAATGCTACACGGTCCTTGCAGTGGAGTTTTATAAGAATTCTAAGGATTGTCCAAGTGTTCAAGATTTCTTTTTAATCGATTTTCAATACTTTGAATTGGTTCACAATGCATAAATATAACACAAGACGTGAAGACAGAACAATAGCATCATATTGTAGAATAATATTACATTCACTATATTTGGAGATAGAAGTCGAGGATATTTCAGTGTAGTTGCTCTACCTCTTGGTAGAAGTTTAACATTTTCATCATTGCTTTAAGCTTTAAACTCCAAATGTTGCTTCTTGAGATCTCTCAACACAGTAGTAAAAATCCTGCATGAAAAACTCTGCTTCTGATGCATGACACCCAAAGTCATAAACCCAATGAATTTTGTCACAATTCATTCACAATTCACAATCTTCAAAAGCCCGCCAGTTTTCTCTGTGTGCGTATGAATTTCCATTGAAAAGGATTCAAAAATATCCATCCAGAATCATCCCACTTTTCACTACCCGTCATTGGATCTCACTGTAATTTGTTGTGTTAATGTTGGACCCTTTTAGCTAGAATTCTGCAACATTTCATCTAGATACAAAGAAAGAAAAAACAGATACAATGAAGGGTGAAAGTTCAAATTTAAATGTCAGCCCATGTTTACGCCAGCAATTACTTGAACCATTTAACGTTGTCCTGGTTTTTGTCTTTCATCCTCCATTTCCCTTTGAAGTCACACACTCGTTCAAGCTTGTGTGGGTCACCCACACACTTTCAGCTCTTGTCAGTTCTTCAGGCAAGAGCACTTATCTGAGGCAACCATCTTCTCTTGGCGTCAATTGAACACAATTCTCCCTCGTCTGCAAAAATCTATGTGCTTTTGTATTGTTCCCTTGACTTGTCATGTTTTTAAAGGACACTGAGACTGTAAAATAGAAAAAAAAACATGAAAAAAAAATACATTCAGTTTCATGATGTGGCGCCAAAACGTAGCATTTTAGTGACTTTCATTTCGGTTCTACACTGAGTTACAGCCTCTCACTTGTGTTCTATCACCCTGCCCAGCTGCTCCCAGTCAGTCCATCAAATATTCTGCACAAAGGCCAGTGTTCTCCTGCCAGGAGCCACACAAAAACAACAACAAAACCCAAGAGTAAACAAAGCCAGACCTGACCAGCCGTCACATACGCAGTCCTCAAACAAGGCAGCGTTTCCTTTTCATGCTCCCCTGGCTAACTTGACTGTTGCTTGACTTCCTGGCTTCCCTAAGTGAGCGCTTCTCTGCCAGATTCCTGGTGAGGGAGCCAAACAGCAAATGGCACATAATGAGAGAGCTCCTAGCCCTGTTCTCACTCCAAATGGTGAGGGAATGCCAGGGTGGGACACCTGTCATTTCGGTGTGTTCTCTATGCTGTAAATAGTTAAACAAGGATATGTGTTTAATAAACTCTACTGTGCTTAATCTATGGCAGTGTTTCCCAAACAGTGTGCCGGGGTACATTAGTGTGGCGTGAGCGCTCTTCAGGTGTGCTGTGGGAAGTTATTCCTAGAAATAATGTTTCTTTATTCAACTATTTATGCCAGTGAAGCACAATGACAGAAGAACAAAAAAATCCTCTTCAATGAGATGGCAGGAATTACGGAGAGTAAATAATCGATCGATTTTTGGTGACATTTACTTTTGTTGGTGTGCTGTGGGATTTTTCAATTGTAAAATATGTGTCTTGACACTATAAAAGTTGCAAATCACTGATCTATGGGAGTATGCACATCTCGGCTATTACATTACGTAGACCAGCACCGCCCAATGAACTTTATCAGTGTCACAGAACAGATTGTGTTCTCAATTCCACTGTATCATTTTACAGAGTATTTATCCACCATCCATTTTCTTAGTCGCTTATCCTCATGAGGGTTGCGGGAGTGCTGGAGCCTATCCCAGCTGTCAACGGGCAGGTGGCGGGGGACACTGAACTGGTTACCAGCCAATCGCAGGGCACATGGAGACAGACAAGAGTCGCATTCACAATCACATCTATGGGCAATTTAGACTCTCCAATGTTGCATGTTTTAGGAATGTGGGAGGAAACCAGAGTGCCTGGAGAAAACCCACGTAGGCATGGAGAGAACAAGCAAACTCCACGCAGGCGGGGCCAGGATCGAACCCGGGTCCTCAGAACTGTGAGGCCAACGCTTAACCAGCTGATCCAGTGTTCTGCCCAGAGTATTTATACTGCAACTAATTCAAAGCATCAAACTTTTGCTTTGCACCTGGTTGCACCCTGATTCTCGCTACTCAATGCAATTGACTTGTGTAAACAGATGACTCTTCTGTCAATATGCTGATGTTTAGATGCTTTGATACTGCCTCCTTGATGGGGCCCTTTTCTCTTGGCCTTGGAGTTATTTTGCCCCAAACTTTGCAAAGGCCATTTGCACTTATCATGGATCAATACATATTTATTTATCATTTGATCGATTGATCTATTGCCTACTTACCTACCTACCAATCCACTAACCAACCAGCCAGCCAATCTCAGTACCTACATTCCCATCCATCCATCGACCAGCCAACCTAACCCTAACCAACCAGCCCTCTATCTATCTATCTATATATCTATCTATCTATCTATCTATCTATCTATCTATCTATCTATCTATCTATCCTATCTATCTATCTATCTATCTATCTATCTATCTATCTATCTATATCTATCTATCTATCTATCTATCTATCTATCTATCTATCTATCTATCTATCTATCTATCTATCTATCTATCTATCTATCTCAGAGTTGCGAATTAACAGCTGTTGGAGCGTAGGATGTTTTGGATCACTTAAGTGTGATATTATATAACATGTAATACTGTAAATTATTTGGTGATATGTTTTAGCTGCGACACTGTATGATAAAAGACAAGAACAATGCATCACGCTCTCTACCCGTGAGCTTTGTGCATGCGTATGTTTCACGTTAGTCACTTTGATGGAGGTGAAGGCCTGTGGGTATAATGCAGCCATGTGAGCGGGGGGGGGGGGGGGCAGCGGTCTCTGTCAGACTGTCAGGAAAGTGAGCCGTGCCAGCAGCTGCGTGCGTGTATTAGCAGGCGTGTTTGTGTGTAGTATTGTGTCTGCAAGTTTTGTTTGTGTGTGAGTGAGGGGGGTGGGTTGGGTGTTTGGGCGGGGGGTGGGTCAAGGGGCACACAATGTGCAGCTGGATTCAATGCCAGAGACTCAGCTGGAGTTTCCTCGACATGTGACACCTGCTGGCCATGGGCAAGAACAGGACCCACTGGAGACAGGCCTAATGGAGGCTGGCGCTTGTGTGCGGCTGTGTGCATTTTCAGACAAATCTATCACAGGCTCACATAGTGCACGTGTGTGTGTGTATGTTGGGCCATAAGGACAAGAGGTCCTAAAAAAATTAACAGGGCCCTTTGCGATGAGAGATGAGAGAGAGACGCAAGCCTCAGGCCCATTCACTATCTTATGGCTAAGTGAAGCTACATGTAGAGCTTTCTATGCTTTCATCTATCTGTAGAAAAACAGACACAGGAGGCTCCATTTGTTATAAATATCTTTGCTCCTTGAAATTCAATTTTCAAATCTCATCAAATCTTTCCTAACCATATTAACTGGCTTCCTTCTGATTTTAACTCATTCCACCCTCAAAATAACCATTGTGTCATTTCCCCACTGTTGCCCATAATGTCCATACCCATTCTGCCCCCTCTCATGCTTTTTCCCTGCTCCTCAATTTTCAGAGGTTGGCCATTGTTTTCATTCTCTGCGCTAATCGGCAAACAGCAGACACGACAGCGCACAGCCACTGGGGTGTAAGGGGAGCAAATGCGCCCCGGAAATACGACACACAAACATGCACGTGTGCACACACGCACGCTCAAATAGCAAAGCGTACACTCCGGCCGCAGACATAAGAGATTAAACAGCGCTTAATCCTCCAGCACAGTGTTTCTCCCTTCCACTAGGCAATTTCAGGCCTGGTGCCATCCATCTAGGTCTCACACACGCACAGATGCACACGCACAAACACACACACACAACCTCAAATCATTGTAAATGGGAAATGTCAACAGGTCATCAAAAGGCAATACCAAATGGCAAAACAACCGATGTGAAACGGTATGATTTAAGAGTCTATTGTAATACAATACATGGAAAGTGTCCCTGAACGCTCCTTGTGCATGTCAACATGCAAGAAAGAACGTGTTCACAATAATATTCATCAGGTAGAAATGAATTAAATTCCAGTTCATGTTTGCCCGAAATATGAAGTAGTTCATGAACTTATTATGTTCATTGAACTCGTAAAGGTACAGCACTGATTATTTAAATTGGAAAGACATTTCCAAATTGGAGAAACCTAGATATCAAACAGGAATCTGGATTTATTCCATTCAAAAGTGTGAAAATGTGACTATGCTATGTGACTTCTGGATCTGGTGGGGGTGCACATGTGAGTGTGGGGAGGGTGGTATTCTAAGTGTCTATTGATGAGCCTCAAGGAGAATGAGAGTAGGGGAGCTGAAATAGGAGAAAAAGAGGCATAAATATGAGCCTTTTGAGTCACCGCCAGCCAGACGGATTGGCCTCACATCAGAAAGACGCCACATGAAAAGAGAAAGGAATCTTGGCGATTACTCCATTCGCCACAGAGGAGGCGTCTTTTGTATTATCCCTGTACACGCCCTCCAAAGGGACCCCTGATCCCTCCATGCCTCCTCCATCTTTCGTCTTTCTTCCTAGCAATCCAAGTCTCACCTTTACTTTACTCGTGCCCTGTCTCTCTCTTTCATTCCCATTATCTCTGAGCTCCACTTGCATCACTTGACTCTATTGGTGAGACAATGAGGCTCTTTAATGAGTCTCTTCTCGTGGCCTCATTAGAAGGTGGACTTTGATCGATGCCGAGAGAGCACCTGGAACAATATGCACATGTAAATAAATATGCACAAATGACCACAAATAAAACCTGGGAATGGATCTATTGGGCGCATCCATTTGCAATGTTCTCAACCTCAAATTGGCTCACTGAGACATCTTGAGTATGTTTTTTAATGGTACATTAAAGTTGTGGTTAAATCTGGTTTTATGTTTCTTCTGTGGCCGATGTAGAATGGATGGCGATAGTGTGAGCAGTATGACAATATAATTCACCAATAACTTGTATCTAATCTTTGTTGACCAATCATTATCTTGCTTGCTTGTCTAGCTCCACCCTTATAGTACTGCGACACAGGGTTACTAAAAATTGGTATGCACATCAGTCGCCTACTTGGATGCTTGACTTCCATCTATTTTCTAATACCACTTATCCTGGTTGAGGATGAGCTGAAGCCTACTCCTGCCAACTGGAAAAAAAGGACAGTGGTGAACATTCAATCATAAAGACAAACCTTCATTCCCACTCACTCATTTAGATGCATGTGTTTGGAAAGGAAAACACAGATGATTCCAATTCCGTGTGAAAATTTAGCCTGCACACATTTGGAATGAGCCAGTCCACATTGGGCCTCTCTGGGAGATAAGATCATTAAATTGTGCTAATTTAATGGCAAGATTATGATCAACTTGTGACGAAGAGGAGCAGGTGTGAGGGAAAGAGGACAGTTGTGAGGTGGATGGTACAGCAAACCAAATAATATGAACGTGTCAAGACACGTAAAAACTCACAGAGCGGTGAAATGAAGATAAAAAAGGAATATAGACTGTCCCACCTGAAATGCATGTGGAGATCAAATACTGAGAATGCCTTCTAAAGAATAGTTTTAAGTATTCCTCTAACCTACACAAACGATTGTAGTACTGAAATCATTATCTCAATAAAACTGTGTCAAAATGTAGAAGAATACAGCTTGTATCATATTGAGTAAAGCCTTGGTTCTCGAACATCCCCGTTTTCAAATAAATCGTCTTTCGAACGAAAGGCAAGTTACTTGTTTAAAGTTATTCTGCACTTTTGTTAATAAAAAAAGTTTACAAGGCTGGGGGCCGAGTCGCTACAGATACGGCAATGCATTCCCAGGCTAGCGTACTGTACTACTAAAGCATACATTTTAAGCAAAAAAAAAAAAAAAAATGTATTTCTTAAATTTATTATATAAAGCATTTAAACTATACATGTATTTCTACTATGCAGTTTATTATCAGGAAAAGCCAAAAAAAATGCTTTAAAAAGCCCAATTTTTTTAGGCTTGGAACGCATTATTTCTTTTTTTATTCATTATAATGGGAAACATCGATTCGGTTTTTGAATAAATCACTTCTCGAACCGTTTTCTGGAACGGATTGTGGTCAAGAACTGAGGCATCACTGTATTATGGAGAATTGCATAGATTCCTTCCTTTATACCTTTCCCAATTGGTATGGCACTGTTCTCCCTGTGCCTGGATTGGTTTCCTTCCGCATCTTGAAAACAACATGGTGGGTGAATTGAAGACTCTAAATTGCCTGTTTTTGGGAGATGGCAGGAAACCGGAGTGCCTGGAGAAAACCCACGCAGACTGGGGAGAACATGCAAATGCCACACAGTTGGGGTACTTGAACCCCGGTCCTCAGAAATGTGAGGTCAATGCCCTAAACAGTTGCACCACTGTGGCGCCTGTGGAAGGAATTATGAATCTGTTTTCATGTAAATCCTACAGAATTTTGCTAGAAAGCCAAAACAAAAAAAAAAAAAAAGTTGGGCAAAGCCTACTGAACTTTGTTTGGGGTTAAAAACTAACCTGACGGTTATAATGAGTTTGAATGTGATTGGTTAATTTTGAACACAGCCACATCCCCACATAGAGTGTGTGCACATTTTTGCAACCATATTACCTTGTTTGTTTTTACTTCCGCTGTCAAAAGGTTTAGATTTTACAAGATTATTTTTAACTTGAATTATACAAGTTATATGTCATCTTTTTTTCAGCAATGCATCATCTTTTTTTTTTTTTTTTAGGAGTCCTACTTAATTGAAACATTTGTACACTTTGCCGTAGTCACTTTGCTGTTACAGCCTTAGCCCGTCTCATACAAGGCTGACTGTGGTACATGTTTCTTTTTAGTAAAGAAAAAAAAATGTGTTTTCCCCCTTGTCGATGGGGCCAGACATAACACTCATCGCTTCTTAAATAAAGTAGAAGCCTGGGCCTGGATGTGAACTTCTTTCATGATTTAAATCCAATTGAAATAAATGGAACAGAAACCAACAGTGCATATCAGATAATAACATTAAACATTCAAGTTAAGTCTGCCAGTATAAATGACGGCATAAACAAAGTGGAGCAGATGACCTCGTCCTGTAGTACAAACATAAACACAGTCGGCATCTGACGAAATGAATTAGCTGACGCTTGACATGGAAATTCACAGTAACTTTACATAAATCTTTCATCCTTTTGATAAGTTGACATCAGAAGAAGTCCTAATAAACAATGAGTGTCTAGACGCAAGGCAGGTAGATGAAACAAACAAAAAGCGGGTGTAAAGGGGGAGTGAGGGAGAGAGAGAGAAAGAAAAGAAAGAGAGTAATCAATCACAAAGATGAGAGGATGAAAGCAGTACAAAAAGAAAATAAGTCGGTGGGACAAGGGAGGTGTTTTGAGGAGTTCATCCGAGTCAAGTCCTTGGTGGCCACAAGTCAGGGCTTAACTCTTGGAGAATCGGCTGAAAGGTCAATATTGACTGACACCTTCCCTTCACAGATGGAACACTGTACACTTTTGCGTGTCCAGGAGGCAGCTTTCAGAAAAACCTGAACAATTACTCGTTTTCCAGTCTCTCTTTTAGAGCTCCTCTACTCGTGAATTTACAAAGCTCACAGCCTCGAAACCGAAACTGGCCTACACGCACACAGCAGCCGACCAGCAATACAAAGAAGAAAATGGTGGGATTATCTAAGTAAGTTCTCTGAAAATGCCTTGAGACACAAGTCATTCCAATGATTTTTCGGTTTGACTTTTGAACAAAAATGTGAGATACGAAAGCTGTCTGGTGGTTAAAAGTAAAGCCGCAATGTACTCATCGTCTCATTTTGGTGATCACATTTCAACCAGTTTTGACATTTTTTTTTTTCATGGATTCAACACGCTCTTTCATCCTCAAACCCACTTCTACATTCTCTCTTTCTGGAGCAATGCAAACAAAGCTTTTTAGTTCGGTTCTAAATCCCTGCCACCAATATACACTTTCATGCAGTTGAAAGGAGAACAAGATACACTCACAGAATAGAGAAACAATGGAGATAATCTCCCCTCGCTCTCTTTTGTGCTCGCGCATGAATTGTAAAAGAGTCCAATCTGTCTGTCTTGTGGGGAAAAAAAGAAAATGTGTGCATGTAAATTGTGTCAGAATAATAATTATATCATTGAGCACTTTTGACCACCCAGGTGATGCACTCGGTCATTTTCTATCTATTATGTCTTGGGGAATCGACTGTATGTGCAGCACAAAATGTTCCAAATGTTATCGCAAGTAATAAGAATTGCGTAAGTTGTCCAGAATAAGACTGTAGTGCAGACACGCTTGTCCCTAAAAGGCTTTTCTGTCTTAATTAGCTGGGAAATGACATTTCACACAATAGAGAGAGAGAGAGAGAGGAGAGAGAGAGAGAGAGAGAGAGAGAGAGTGCTCGTGTTAGGACAGAAATAAAGTATCTGAATAGCACTTAGTAATAATGAAGCATGTGCTCCTGTTATGAAGCTCCTGATATGTTTTTAATGGCATAAAATTCTCCCTAGTTTTGAGAATCCCATTCACTGTTGCTTGATCAGGTGATGGCAACCGAAAATGAAAAAATAAAGTAATACAGGTGGTCCCAGAAACCTCCTTGTTGCAGTTAATTAACTCATGCACTGCCATGGACGTTTCTATTCACCAAAGCGAATCCAACTGATGTAAACGGAATCCATGTCGCGGTTAGTAGTAGAAAGTGTGTGTCATGATTGGGAGGAACGATAAGATAAGAGTTGTTGGAGTGATTGAGGAACGTCATGTAATAAAGTCGCTGACGTTCAACTCGAGCCATGAGTCAGTGTCGAACATGGCATGTTTAGTAGTGGTATATACTGTAGGTAAACAATGTATAATTTTGCCATCAAAGGCAGTCTTGTGTTGTTTTACAATGTGTAACAAAAGCAAAAAACGAAAGCATTAAAGTCAGTGCCCTGCTCGGCATGCTTCTTTTCACAATAAACCATCAAAGCACAAATGTTCTACTGCTGATTAGTAAAGAACGGAATAAGCGGACTAAGTTTATTGTACTATTGTACTTTTTGTTCACAGAACAACCACAACTCCGTAAGTTAATGTCATATTTCCGCCGGCTGTTCAACTCAATTTGCTTTGGTTAGGAGCCGCCGGTTAACAAAACAATGGAGAACAGGGATCTCCTGTGAGGGAAATTTTATTCTAGCCACCCGGAGAACAGCAAAAAAGAAAAGTGCTGTATAAAAGTGTAGACTGCGTTGTATAATACTCCGCAGAACTATAATACTACATAGAGAACAATGAGGATCTCCTGTATTTACTTTACAGCATATGGGAGTCAGGAGATAAACTGCATTCAACAAGAGAACCGGGGCAACCAGGAAACTGCAAACCAGAGAGAATGAACTATAATCTTTCTAGTCATGTTTTTTTGTAAAGGCCTTAATCCCAAAAGTTCCTTCCCAAGAGTTTCATATGGCTGCAGATGACAATGCAATTTATCCTCCAATATGACATAACATGGAGTACTGATGGCAAATCTGCTCAACCGATGAGTGTCCAGGATGCTTGGAACCCTGACAGACCGGGTAGTAAAAATCTGACTTTACCTAGTTTTGTCAATGGAAAAACAAGTAGTCAGTGAGAGGCAATGTAATCGTGTAGCTGTTTTGTAGAGGACTGAATATGATTGCCTTTGATCCATCCATCCATTTTCTTTGCCACTTATCCTCACAAGGGTCACTGGAGTGCTGGTGCCTATCCTAGCTATCTTTGGTCGAGAGGCGGGTTACACCCTGAACTGGTCGCCAGCCAATCGCAGGGCATAACAAAACCTCAACCATTCACAAACACATTCACATACAAGCAAAAAGCTTAAACTTGAACCTGATGTTGAGTTAAAGTTATTAAATATGAAACAGGCAGATAAAAGTCCTCCGATTCCAACCCTCCAAAAATTTTGCTTACCTCCTGGAAAACTGATGACAAGCAAGACAAATAGTTGCTACCTTCAAGTGCCAACAGTCTTAACTTTTACCTCTTTGTGATTCAAGGACACCCCCCACCCGTCAACCACCCCTCCCAGTGTGATGACTCAATGGAAATAAAACAGCACTCGAGATAGAAAACGTTTTCATAGTCTAACTTTATCCCTCCCCACCTCTCCAACAGCTTTCTTGGCCTGGCAAGCTATCTGTGGAAGTGACACCAAGTATCGATTTGACCCTGAAAAATCAGCCATGTGTCACGCATGGAGAGGAGCGAAAGAACGTGTGTGGTTGTGCACGAGAGACCAAAATAAGGAGACAGACAACATGCATGACATATACGCAAAAAGACCGCAGGAATAAAAAACCTTGGAATACACCAATCCATTGTGTAATTAAGATTTTAGAGGGTGTTCAAAGCCTCAAACTCTTAACTGTTCATCTCATTTTAGGCTCCCAGCTGTCCATAAAGTGTTAGGTGAATTTGGTGCATATGAATGTGACCTCAACCTCATCATACACCTTTGGGATTAAACTACTACGGAAACATCACTTCTGTCCATCACTGTGAAAACCGCCCCACGTTGAAGGCCTCAGTCAGAACCAGACATGTTAACAACAAGGAGAGTCTTCCATATTTACTTTTCCTGAAGTTGGCCATAAGGGCAAAACTGTTACTCAATGGGACAAAAATGACAGGAAGAAAATGAACAAAAAAATGGACACAGTAATATTCTAGGATCTGGGGTTCAGTCCTAAGGTACAGGATCTCATGCATTTACATCTTGGTATATGGAAGATTGCAACAGTAAGAAGACACATTTTATTCCAGAGGATGTCCTGAGCTAAGGGACATCTATTTAACTGTAGTTTTTAGTCTGTGGCAGTTGATCACGGTCCCGAGATGAACGCTATTCCACTGGAGGCTGACGGCAGCAATGGACCCAAGTGTTGGTTGTGGCATGATGGGCCCTCTCTCAGGTTCAACGTGAGTAATTTCAAAAGATTGGAAGCTGAAAATCTTTACACAGTACTCTTATCACAAATTGTCTTCTCCATTGTTATGAATGGAAATGCCATTACAATCTCCCAGAAAATCCAGCACCATTTTTTGAAGTGTCTTTTTTAATAAGGAAACTGTAACTATAAAAACAATATTATTATAAATAAGTATATTATTTTATTATTATGATAGTTTGTACATCATGCCCCTTCACTGGATGAAGAAAAGTGAGTTTCAAAATTTCTGTAAGTGTCCCAGAACACTGCAGTAATATAATTTTCTCTGCGGATAAAGAATATATGCCTTTGAGTATTGTATGTTGTCAGTCCACATGCATTGCTGCTGTTTTTGTATTTAAATATCCCTTTAAAGCATTATAAAACTCCCTCATTGATGGTAATCGTTCATCCATCTAGGGTATTTCCCATCATGTGCTAGCATTAAGCTTATATAGTTGTCTAAAATACATACGCAATTCATGCAATTTGTTTAGTTTAGTTTGACAGTAAACTTAAGCTGGGAGGGGCATACAGCTTGAAGCCGCTTTTTTGAAGACTTGTTCGCCACCTGGCAAAATGCTGCTTGTTGCGAAGTGAGTCAAGTTGAGTTCACCTCGCTGCCACCGTACAGCACTTGAACCTCAAATGCTAAAAATTGCTCATCTCGCAATACTTGTCAGTCACTCGTCACTTGTATCTCAAGGCACCACTGTACTGCATATTTTCTTCCAGTTTCAGTTCTTGTAACAAGTTGTCGCAATACTGTACATTCGTCCCTGTGTTGATGTTTAGTTGATTATTAATGCAAAACAAGTGAAATTCTCTTTAACCTGCAGCTTTGTACACGGAATTAAATTGTGCTCCTTCCTATAGAATAAAAGGCTTCATTTTAGTGTCTTTTTCGATTCAGACACCGCATGTGCATTTGTGTTGTTTGGACAACATGTTACATAAGCCAAATGTCAGGCCCTTATTTGTACATTGTGTGGAAATTCAAGGAAATAAAATTTGGATACAGCGAGGGGGGAGTTAAAAAAAGTGACTGAGGAATTGCAGCACAGATAGCTTGTTTGGAAAGAAAGTAAAAGAATAACAGAAAGAATAATTTCTTCAAAGCCTGTTTGATAAATACTGTTGTGTTTTAGAGCAACTGGCAGTCGCCACATAATAGATGAAGACTTGTCATTTAGTGGTGACACAATAGCATCAGCTCACTGGTAGAAATTACACTAATTATATATCACAGATAAGACTACAGCTCTAAATTACATTTGTATGTTTATATTAGTGCAACCCGGAGAATAATGGATGAATATAATTGGCAGCCACTGATAACAAAGTTGTATGACATTCTTTCGCTGTCTGCTCGCACACGTTTGTAAATAAATTAAACACGAGTAAATAGAACTCGGGTTATTTTTCATTCCATTATTTCACGAATGAGTTAGCTCCTCCTAATAAATTTGTCACTCATTTTCAGAAATGAGTAATCCAAACTATTACACAGTGAAGGAATCTTGAACAAGGTGCCTGTCTTTCTCATTGTTTTAAGTTCCAAAGTTATATCATTTATGTTTGGAACATGATTGAAGTCTTTGCTCGTGCTCAAATTGTAATCTGGCAATTACGAGTGACCTGGAGACTGGGTGAAAGGCATCATACACCCTTGATTGGTCACCAGTCAATCACATGGGTCAATCACACTCCCATACACAATTTAGACGGTTTAGACTCTTCAGTGAACCTAACATGCATCTTTTGGGTATTTTGGAGGCTGGAGAACCTTGAGAAAACCCACAGAAGCACAGGGAGAACATGTAGAAGCCACAGAGGAAGACTTGAGCTGAGATTTGTTCCCCAGAATCTCAGGAAAGTCAGGCAGACATGCCAACCACTGTTCGACCAAGCTGCTTAGAAAAATACCACGTTATTATTTCCTGTCTAACTTTTCAAAGATATCTAGGCATGCCTTTTTTTTCCAGTCAGTGTCTTATGTTAGATGGTGAAAAGGGCTCAAACGAGATGAACCGCAGAAGAACTCGCAAATCACATCCATCCATCCATCCATCCATCCATCAATTTTCTTCACCGCTTGTCCTCGCGAGGGTCGCGGGGAGTGCTGGAGCCTATCCCAGCTGTCAACGGGCAGGAGGCGGGGTACACCCTGAACTGGTTGCCAGCCAATTGCAGGGCACATTGAGACAAACAACCGCACTCACAATCACACTTAGGGGCAATTTAGAGTGTCCAATTAATGTTGCATGTTTTTGGAATGTAAGAGGATACCCACGCAAGCACAGGGAGAACATGCAAACTCCACACAGGCGGGTCCGGGATTGAACCGGGGACCTTAGAACTGTGAGGCCAACGCTTTAACAGCTGAACCACTGTGCCACCAAATCACATCCATTAAAACAAAAGGCTTTGAATGTGGTAGGGGAAAAAAATGTCATTACACTTCACACCAACGCTCGGCCATGTTTTCATTCACGCATATTGGGATGGCCGCTGATGATTGAGGGCAGGAAATCTAGTGGCATTGAGTAGGTTGGCATGCCCCGCCTGCCACTCACAGTATTAAAACCACACTGGGCAGGACGGTGTTGATTTGCAGTCTATTTCCGTGTCTGCGTACACCTACGTGTGTCACAGCTCTGAGTGAAGGAAGTGGAAAAAAAGTTCAGGAGTATAGGCAGAGATTTTTGCATGCTCCAACTAACATCAAATGCGTCTTGGTGGAGGGAAAAAGCCAAGTTTGAAAAATTTTAGAAATGCAATTGCCATTATTTTTGAAGGTTTTTTGAGGTGGCAAAAGTTTTTTCTGCAAAGGGCCGCATACAGATAATCGAAAGATGCACAGGCCGTTTTGAAGTTCTTCAACTTCAATTTATGAAACACACTGAAATCAATCCATCGAGCAATTTCATAGTTTTGACATATATTGAAAAATTACAAAATCACAGCTGTTATAGGCGACAAGGCCAATAGATTAAGATTTTTTTTGTTTTCCCAGGAATTTGTGGTGGACCGCAAACCCTGTATCCCACTAGAAAAGATCTGTAACTGTCCTGAGCAGTTCTTCACGTTCAGAAGCAAGACCAATCTACCATCAAGCAAAAATTCTCAAAGTACTTACACAGGATCATTAAGATGATATCTTCACATATCAGACCATTACACGGAGCAGAATGTAGAAGCAGTACTGTAATTTTGTTGCTATTTTAGTTCCAAACCCATATTTTTTCTTAACATATCTATGTCTCTTTTATATATCTACAAAAGCTCTACATAAAACCAACCATCCATCTATTATCTGAGCCACTTATTCCCACAAGGGTTGCGAGAGTGCTGTAGCCTGTCCCAGCTATCTTTGGGCAGGAGGCGGGGTACACCCTGAAATGGGTGCCAGCCAGTGGCAAGGCACATGGAGATAAACAACAGTCACCCTAAAAATCACATCTAAGGGCAATTTAGCGTCTCCACTTAATGCATGTTTTTGGGATGTGGGAGGAGACCCACGCAGGCACAGCGTGAACATGCAAACCCCACACAGGTGGGGGCTGGGATTTGAACCCCCGTCCTCGGAACTGTGAGGCAGACACTGTAACCAGCTTCCCCTCCATTCCACCTACATAAAAACAATGTATTATTATAGTTGTTGTTAGTGTTACTAGTTTTAGTAGAATTAGTCAAGGGTGTCACAACCACTCAGCAGTTTTACGACACCTTCAATATTGCTATGTTGCAGGCAATGTCAAATTTTATTTTATTTAATGCAGCAGGCTGCAAAAGAAAAAAAAAAGGTGTCATGCTGCAAATGGCCCTGGTCCATAGATTGGATACCCCTGGATTAAGGGGTGATGCTATGTCTTATGTCTAAAATTATGGCAAAGCAAGCAAAGTAACCTAAAACGATTTTCCCTCTTGTTATGTTACATTCTGTTTTCAAAAAGAAGTCCTGCAAGACTGGCCTTAAATGAATGAGCCGAATGACAAGCATCCCTTGTGGGTTCTCTCCAGATGCCATGCGGGGGGCAGGTGGTGTGTGGCAGCGAGCAAGAGGATCCAACTCGTAACAGTTTGCATGTAATGTCAGCCAGCGGCAACTTTCTTGGACAGGTGCTCGGCTCAGGTGGGCGACGCAGATGGAAATGGAAGATTGTGGCAAGCGACGACGAGTTGGAATGAGGAAAAACAGAAAAGGTTTCTCAGATTGATTTAGCATAAGGCACCATTTTGTTTCCCTACTTTCATAACCATTCCTATGAAGAAAGACCCACTCCACATTTCCCGTCAAAGGTTTTTTCGTGCGCATCTGTCATGAGGGGTGCGGCCAGGCCACTGCTCTGGGTGGTGACACCTGTCACCGGTCACACCTGTTTCACATTTGGACGGTAATTAGACAGGCATTTAAGTTGGAGTTTTTTGTCACTGGCATTTGCCAGTTCGTTTCCTTGCGTGAGTTGCATTCACTTCCTGTGGGACTCTCCGCTTCTACGCATAAATTAGAGTAACCCTAGTCATAGCGATTCTGTGACCTTTAGTTTGATCCTGTCTCGTTGAGTTTGTTAGTTTGCCCCAGAGTCATCGGACCCTGCTATATGTCTTTTGGATCCCGCCGAGCCTAGCGTTTCTGTGCCTCTGCCTTGTCGGATTGCTGACCCATTTTCCGAAATAAACTACATTGAACATTACGCCTCCGCCTCGAAGTCCTGCATTTGGGTCCGCTCCCGTACCAGAGGTTCGTGACATAATGTCTAAAACCGGCAATGTGAATCCGTGAGTGGCAGTCACACACACACACAAAAACATGAAACACACACTCACTATAAAAGACAGACTGGTTAGCATAGAAAAGGTGATTAGGCTTAATGAATGTATCCTTTCAGAATGTATTTTTCCTCAACACTGCTGTGAACAATCAGCCCTCCCAGGACTCAGTTATCTGACCTTGTTTTCATCCATTAGTACCTTGCCTTTTGCCACGTGTTTTTGTGCTTCTCCCTTTTTTGGACTGCTTCCCCGTGTATGACCTAACCCTGGAATAAAACCACCCTCGAAATCATGTCACTGCCTCGGAGTCCTGCATTTAGGTCCTACCCCTTGTCCCATGTTCGTGACACTCTGTTTCCCGACTCTCTCCGACTTTTTCCTTGTCTCATCTGCTCCATAACGACAACAATGCCCACTGAGCTCGGTTAACCTTGACTGGCTCTTAAAAGTGGAAATCTACAAGCTATAAAAGTTTTACAATAGCCATAACCCTGATTGTCCAAGTGTGAATATATATATGCCAATCAAGCTACTCTAATTTGTCACCTTTTACTATGATTACCGCTTGCTTTATATGGGATGTCTAAAAATTGGAGGTAACACAAAACTTTCATTCATTCATTCATTTATTCAATTATTCATTCATTCATTCATTTTCTGAGCCTCTTATCCTCATGAGGTGTTGTGGGAGTCCGGGAGCCAGTCATCAAATTGAAATAATTATTCTGTCGCAAAATTTTAGTACAAAAACATTGCATACCCAACACTGAAGTTAAATACATGTGGAATATAATAGTGGAGTAAAATATACTTTCGCTTAAATAATTACATCACAGTTTACAATTACCTATTATTATTATTATAAGCAGTTTAAGTAAAACTAAAAGAACATAATTTGAGACAATTACTGAAGTAAACCAGGTGGGAATGTCAGAGGAAAAATTGTCTAAAATGTATGCTATGTGTAGCTTTTGAACAATGTGCAGTGAAATAGTCAAATAAAGGCAGTATCATAGGAAATAAAATGATGATTGCTTCAGTGGTACAGGGGGACCATAAAGAAGCATAAAACTACCACATAAGTGAAATAAAGAAATAACCTGTAAATACTTTTTTTGTCTTCGAGTCCCCATTGTTAGAAGATAAAAAATAATCTATATAAAGTAGTGGGCTTTCTGACGCACTGGAAGTACCCTGATGAGTAGAAATCGGACACATTTGATATGTCATATTGATGATTGGTATCTCCAGTAGCCACCAAAATTCTCTTTCAAAAATTGCTACTTAAAGTTTTTGGACAAATCCACTAAACATACATTAGATTGATCCATGCTGTTGAAAATCTAGTAGACATAAACTACGACTGCTATGCTGGTTTGAATATAAAATCTTTATTGAGCTTTGAGTAAATGTAGTTTTTACCCATTATTAATTCTTATGAGATTATCATTCAAAACATTTGCTTGAACATTTTAAAAACATGAAATGTACACGAGCTGTGAAGAGCTAGAATGACATTTTCTGGTGCGAAAGCTGTCTCATAGCAGGAGTTTGTCATGGGTTTCGCAATAAAACGTTTATATTGCTCTCGGGGGCGAAAAAGCAATAGTGGCCGAGAAATATAAACACAATTAAATGACTGAAAAAAATGTTACGTGTTGTAAAACAGTTAACAATGCTGAAAAAAAATACTGTTTGATTGCCACAAAGGCTAAAACATGTACACTACCAAACCTTTCCATTAGCTTTGTTGTGTATACTGTGCTAAGTTTGTAAAGTAGCATTCTAAAGTTGCCTTATCTTTTCATGATTTTGATTGATGGTGGTTCACACACCTGAGGTTCAAATCCCACTAAGTTGTGGTGTGAATGTGAGTTGGAATGCAGTGGAACCTCCCTTGTCATATGCCCTAATTTCCATTTTTTTTCAACATTTATATTTAATCTTACTTTTCTACAGCCACTCATTCATCCATTTCCTGAGCTGCTTATCCTGACAAGGTTTGTGGGAGCACTGGAGCCCATTGCAGCTATCTTTGGGAAGAAGGCGGAGTAAGGGTATCGCAGGGCACGAAGAAACAAACAGCCATTCACATACACATTTACACTTATGGGTAATTTAGAGTCTTTAATTAATGCGTGCTTTTGGAATACCACTCAGTTTATGTCAAAAAATGAAAAAATCTTGTGACACAGCTATTCATTTCTCTGTGCGTTCATCTTCAGTGCGTACGGATGGTTCAGCAGACAGAAACGTGTACTATATTCCCCAATGCGAGGTTTAATTGACAACTCAAATAAATAACCCCCCCGACCTACTCTACAACAGTCAAGAACATCTGCCTAACAATCCTGTCAGAAGTCAGACCTTCAAAATAAAAGCATGCAATGGAAGAACAGTTGTCACCACATTGTTGGGCCACATGGAAAGACTCGGTAAAGAAGGAAAAATACCGTTTGAGTGTGACTGTTAAAAAAAATAAAGCTGCCATGAGACGAAAGATGTGCTTTTATTTTGAAGGTCTGATCTCTGACATCTATGCTCCACCAACTTGTCTGACTGATGCCGAGCAGACCGTGAGGCTTTGTTATTCTTTAGTTGTTCATAAAACCTTGCATTGTGAAATATGCTTGGCCCTCTATCGGACCCTTTTTTCCACAATGTGACAGAAAGTTATGAGTGACATTTGATAAAGAAGATGAGATAGAATTAAAAAGCAAGTGTTCATTACAAAGTACTAAATGCCTTGTCCCTCTCCCCATTTTCCATACAGTATATCATCAAAAGTTTTCCTTAAAGGTAAAAGTGATGTAAAATTTTCATTCATCCACGTCACCGGTCATTTATATTTAAAATTAATTATTAATAGATCATTATTATTATTATTATTATATTAATAGATTAGTAGAACTTTCACCCATCAATGTTGGAATGATCCTGGCTTTAAACGTAGACTCAATTCCTTTTAACTTTTGGAATTCTAATAAAGGTACACGGATGCAATAGGATCGTGGCGACAACCATTTTTTTAGGGACAGTGTGCCATATTTGTTGTACGTCATCAAACGTCACTCAGGCAGAGTGTGCGCATGCACATGGAGCCGTCTAAAGTACTGTAAAAGAGTGCTTGACATTTTCTACATATTCCTCCCAAGTCCGTGCGAGAGCATAATGAACACAAACACGTATGATAAAGCGGAAGATCCAGACATCATATATCTGGCTCTGCTTTACAGCCCAATTGACTTAGAAATTGAAGCATTAAGGAGTCGTGCATGTGTCCTGTATGCGTGTGTGTGTGTGTGTGTTGTGCGAAGCGAACAGCCGGGGTTCTGTGGATGTATAATTTGGCATTTGAAAGATACAAGGCTATAATGCTTTGCGGGCTCTGCTTTATAGGCTGCAGAGGGTGTTGCAAATAAAGAGAGAGCAAGACGAATGGCTTTACTCTACGGCCGACAGCTCTGTGCCATCTCGTCTAGCATCCCTCCTTCTCGTTTTCTTTCTGCCCCGCTCCACTTGGTGTCTGGCTTGTGAGGCCCTGTGGTGTAATATTGAACATGTTGTAAAAGACTCACGCGTCGCATAGAAGAGCTGGCAGCACACAAATACACAGACGGGCGGTGTAGAAATGGCACACGTGTCAGAGATATTTGAATGACTTTGGGGCTGACTGGGCCAACAGTGCAGAAAAGACAAAGAAGAGTTGGAGAAAAAAATGCATAAAATACATTTTCCATTCTGCTTCCGTTTTCCTGCGGGATGTGAAAGGAAAGAATGTATTTGGGGGAATCAATGGGAAAGTTTGTCTTTGTCCATGGAGAGTGGCAACCTGCAGAGTGAATGCTCTTATTCATGGTGGAATGATGAAAATTTAACAAAAACTCAAACTTATTTGCATAGAACTCTCAAAAGTAGCATACAGCAATAGGAAAAAAAAAAACACATTCACTTTATTATGTCAACCTAAACAAAGTAATGAGATCCAATACTAGAGCCGAGTCAATAGTCTCACGTAGTGCCATCATGAAAAACAAAACACAATTTTTTTTTTTTTTCTCATGGTATGTATGATTCAGGCATAAGTGAAAAAGGCTTTGGTGTCAAAATATACCTCACATTTTTGAGGGCACATTTGCTACCCGAAAATATAAAAAAAAAAAAAGATGTAATGGATTTGATTAGTAAAATCCTCAATATAAAAGTCTTACTTTTACTGACAAATGTACAGTATGTTGTGGTTATTGTACACTGATCTATCTATGTTATTGTGAATATATGTAATATCATGTGTGTAATATTATGTATTGCCAGTTTTCACATCATTTCTGGTACGTGGGACTGCAGACAGAAATTAGACACTGATGCTAACCATTTTTTCTGCTATTGATTTATGCACGTTGTCCTAACTCCTTACCAAATAACCCATCAAACAACTAACTAAAGAACCAACCAACCAGCCAACCAACTAACCAACCACTATTAACAAAGAAGAACGTATACAATGTAAAATGTAGGCAAATGTTTGCCGTCTAGCTGTACCTTTTGTGAGTATCCTTGGAAAAAAATGCCTCCAGACTTAACCTGCAGTCTGGCTTGAGTGCAAGTCTAATGAATATAATACAATATTCCACAGGGGTAAGGAGAGTATTGGATAATAGGAAATTATGACAAAGTTGAATTCAAATAGATCAGCCTTGCGGTGACATGTAGCAGCTGATGGTATTAGTCACAGTATTAAAGCGACACCCTGCATATTCCTTTATCGCTCACTTCCTCTGTCTTTCCTAATCCCGAGGAGTCAAGGATTTAATGTTATCAAAAGCTTGCTGATAATGAGTCCAGACATTCACGCATGTCCTCTCTCTTCCGCTTCAATTCTTTTCTTTCCTTACGTTGCTTTAAGTTCTTTTTCTTCCATTGTTTTACTCTACTGTTAAAAAAAAAAAAATGAAAAAAAAAATATATATATAACAACAACCAAAATGTCCTTTCCTGTCCCTTTCATTTATCTTGTCCATTGGTCTCCACCCCCTCCATCCCGCCCCCTTTTGGCTATTCAAAGAAAGAATTTGGAGATCAAGGTTTTAACATTCCATCACTTCTGCCAGCGCATCGGCGGTGCGATCGTTAAAGCGGAGCTGAGCGCCCATTGCAGTCTGATTAGCAAAGGGTCCGCCATTGATTTAGCCATCACAGGCAGGAGATATTGTTCATGTTGATCACAGACTTTGCATCCTTCCACTGACAAGTTGGGGAGACAGTCGAAATGAATGTCGGTGGATTACAAATGCTGCAAAAACTACAAAAACATTATTGTTTATGTTATGATAAACACATAAGTCGTCGAGATTTACACGGAATAGTTTGAAAGCGTGGAAAAGTCTAGACGCATACAAGTACTTTGGTGGATCTGTTCTCAATCAAGAATAAATCCCACATAGTGATGGAGCCACTCATATTTTTTCAATACAGATACCAATATTTAAATAAATGACCTCTGGTTTTACACAAAGTGGCATTCGTTAACTAAGAATGGGGAAAAAAAAGACAGCGAGTCGGCTCCTCCGTACACGAAGCGTGCTGCGGCCACACGTTAAACTTCAGTTTTTCTTTTTTTTAATATGTATTGTTCTCAAATAAGTTCAATGCGTATTTAAAAAAAGAAAAAAAAAACGTCAGTCACACAGAGGTTTACGTAGGTTTACGTGTGGCCGCAACACGCTTCCGTGTACGGGGGCTGAAGCCTATTCCAGCAATTTATTTTCTTTTGGACTTTTAGACTTTGGACTCATTTGAGAACAATGCATATTTAACACACGAGCGCCATTTATTAGTAAACACTAATAAGCGACACCAAATATTGTATTGTATTTAGTTAGTTATTTGGCTCCAATGTCATTTACATAACTGCTTTATTAACATTAAGGTAGAAGACTTAATGAGTTGCTCAATTGAGACTCGAAAGTTGCTGGCCAACTTCCGGTCAACTGCTAAATTTGATATTTTGATAAATATTTTAGTCACAATTATTGGAGGGGCCACCACTCCATCTGAATAGTAACAAAAACCGAGAAACACTGCTTATGAGCGCAATACCTTCCCTGAAGACGCTGTACATGTGAGAGGCCACGTAATGGCTCTGGTAACAATGTCAGACTCAATTCTTTCATTTATTTTTTGCCTTTACTGGAAACACAAACAGTCCTCAAAACAGCAAAATGAAAAATATAAACCATTTAGCAGTTCAAAGACACGACAAGCCTGTTGAAAATGAGACAAAACTTGCATGCAAGGAGACAGCGGTTAAAATACAACCGACAGTAAAGGCTGCTCTAAAAATATTGCTTATTTCTCCTTAGGTGAGGACACACAGTATATACTAAACATGTACAGCCAGGGAGTATCTGCCTCATGCATCTCGTGAGAGAGAGAGAGAGAGTCTGCGTTAGAGTGCTCGTGTTAGGACAGAGGGGTTGAGAGACCCATTCATACCCATTCACACACTAAACCAGTCAGAGGCCACGTTTAATATTGCTCAACCTGGGTGGAGGATATGATATTCTATTTTGTATAGTTAATCTGGAATGTTATTGGTTAAAGAAAATACACAGTAATCCAAAGCACAAAACATGTGGATAACATACTTAAAACACAATTATGTAGACATCTACTTGACATATAAACTGATATTTTCCTGAAAGCCTCTCTGTTGCACATTCACTCACTCAAAGCACAGCAGGATTTTATTTTGGGAACATTTGAGGGCTATTCCAAATTGTTACAAGGCTGCAACCGGATTCCAGAGCCATGCGACCACCATCCAGCACTTGACCCTAATCTCCAAAACTGTGTCACATGACTGCTACTGAGCACTGGAGGCATTTTTTTTTTTTCCATGGCAACTACTTTTTTCTTTATGTCTAGGTATCGGAGAGGAACTTGTGATGATATATAGTATTAAGACAGAACAGACTGATGTGCAAATTTGTATCTTTTTGTAACGTAGCTAGAATGTCACAACTGCTCAAGTACCTGCAACAGCACATAAGCGGCCCACATCGACAGTGACTGGACTAAATATCTATGCTTCGCTACAACTCACACCTCTCCAAGCACATCCATATATTTGAACACCATTAAAATAAAAAAATGCTGTAAGATTATCTCCAAGTCTGTTTGGCCACCAGTGCCGACAAGGCAAACACCCTCCAAACATAGATGTACTTCCGCCAGATGAATCATTAATGATTGCCAATCGATGCATATTTAAACCTCTGGCTGGGAGAAATAACTAAACTTTTTGAAAGTAGAAAAGAAAAGCAATCACTGGTAAGTGGAGAGGAAAGTTGCTTTTGCCCCCCCCCAACATACCTTTAGTTTTAATTGGACGACTGACCTTTAAAATCCTCTGCTTTGAGGTGTATGGGATACAACGAAGACCTTTTTAAACTGCATTGATTTTTACATGGTTTGTTTTATTGTGTAAGAGTTGCCATTCAGGAGTCTCTCAACATCTCAACCACCCAAGCATCGCAATCCACATTATGTTGAGATTGTGCCTTTTCTGGAAAAACATCTTTCTTCAGGTTCCTGACTGTCTGAAGGGACATGACTACTATCCAGTTTCTATAGCACACGACCTCATTAGGGCTGTTTGTGGAGCTGGAACCTGTCTCTGCTGATGTTGATTTTGAGCGAGAGGTGGGGTACACCATAAGGCTGGTAGCCAGCCAATTTTAATATCAAAGTACAGTATTCAGGAGGAACTCCACTTCACGAGTCATAAAAGTCAGTCCCAGTCACAGTCCATAAAACTGTTGATGTGCCTCTTTTCCATAAATATATTTATTCAGGCTTTACAGGATCTTATCCTGATACTTTAAAAAAAAATCTTTGTATATTTTATGCCCTGTGGGTATGTGCTGCCTTTTACAGGTCAGTCCTGGTAATACGAATTCTGAATCTGAATTGGAGACTCGTGGTTGTCAGCGAAGATATGCTATATTGTGTGGTCATGTCATCTTGAGTCCGCCGCACAACAATAATAATAATAAAAAAGAGAATCTCGAAAACAACCTCTCCAAGTATTCAAAAAAGTGAATTCTGGATACTACCACCACTTTGACTACAAGTACGACTGCTAAAAATATATTTAATTCATAGCATAGATCATTTTATACTTCAGACTGAGTCCCAACCCAGGAACAATGTGTCCCTGCAACGTATCATACAGAATACAAATAATACAAATACAGTAACTCTCTGTTATAATTTTATTACACTTGTTACTCTATTTCTTATACTGTTTGTACAATATTTTGTGTTATCCATTGCTCTTGCTCTATGTCAGTATATTATGTTTAGGTCTCTCAAATTTTTAAGAATGACATATTTTCCCAAAAACTACCACGACAAATTATAGCACTGTTGATGTTTTTTATCCACCCATCCATTTTCTAAACCGCTTATCCTCACAAGGGTCGCGGGAGTGCTGGGAGCCCATCCCAGCTGTCACCGGGCAGGAAGCGGGGTACACCCTGAACTGGTTGCCAGCCAATTGCAGGTCACATGGAGACAGACAACATTCACACTCACAATCAAACCTAGGGGCAATTTAGAGTGTCCAATTAATTTAGCATGTTTTTGGGATGTGGGAGGAAACCGGAGTGACTTTGTGTGCGACTGTTGTCTGTCTCCATGTGCCCTGCGATTGGCTGGCAACCAGTTCAGGGTGTATCCCACCTCCTGGCCGATGACAGCTTGGATAGGCTCCAGAATTCTCACAACCCTCATGAGGATAAGCAGCAAACAAAATGGATGGATAGATGGCATAATTGACTTCAAAGGCAATAGCCTTCCAATGAAGTTTCCAGGGTCGCGCCCTTTGAAGGCCTTTATCCAATGCACCAAGATGTCAGAACGTACAATAATTACACTTTAAAAAAAACAGATAGATTTTTTTTCTATTCTGTTTTATCGTGTTTAGTGTATAGCGTTATAATGAATGCTCTATGTTCTTTATTTAAAAAGTAGAATTATTTATTGGAATTCCAACAGGGAAAACTGACTGGCTATATGAGTGATTTGAGTGATGAGTTCAGTCACGGAACAAAATGAAACTCATAAATTAAGGTAGCATTGTAAAAGGCAATTATAAAGACTTAAACCATATGTGTGCCTGAATAGAGTGCAGGATGTTGATGACGGATGGGATTGGTGGTGAAGGGTATCCAATGGAGGCAACCCGTGACACAGAACTGCAGTCTGTTCAGATTCTGTCCCAGAGATCGCTCTGAGCCATTAGCACCGCAAAGCAGAGGAAGGGAGGAACAACTCGAGGTAGGTTTTAAAAATGGACAGAAGAGGGGACCGTGTGGGCGAGAATAGACAGGCATGGGTCAAGACAGATACAGTATATGGGCTAGAGATCGAGAAATCGAGAGAGAGCGGAAGAATGAGAAAGAGAGAGAGTTGGAGTTCTACAGCTAAGAGCAGTGTAAAATATTCAAGGAGCGAGCAGCCATGGAAAGGCCCGGTCTTCAGTGACGTAACATATCTGCAATGTTGGAATTAACGACCACAGAAGGAGAAGAAGGAAAGGAAGATTACAGATTAAATGGTTTTCAATAGATTAAAACTTGGTTCATGCACTTAATGATTTTGGGTTTTTTTTTCTGAAGCGGAGCAATGATGCTAAAATGTGCTTGAAAATCACATTGTGTACTATTAGTGTGCAATGAGATTGCGATACTTCTCACAGGTTCATGTTGGGCATATTTTCATGTCTGATAAAATATTGTTTGGATTGTTGTTTGTTGGTTGATTTTGTTCATTTTAGAATTACATTTTCCTTCGAATTTTGAGAGGGGTTGGCGAGTGCTGATGTAGAACCCATTCAATTGAACTCAGAATTAGCCTACTAACAGACAGATAGTTATGTAGTTATGTTAGTTATAGCTAGTTAGTTATAGTTATGTAAGGTCCCCGTCCCCATTTTGGAGGTTTGTGCCAGTGTCATTGCTGTTAGTAAATGCTCCTGTGTGGTGATGTAACATTCAATTATTTCTTTCTTCGAGACACGTTACAGAGTCGTGGAGCTGAACAGTATTGTTGTTGTCGCTGTCACCATGGAACTCTCTTACTAACGTTGCGCCGATTGTTCTCTTTTCCCAAACCCGGCTTTTCAACCACTCATTTTTTTTCTCTTTCTCGCCTTTTGTTCCTCTGCTGTGTCTCTCCGTCTTAAATTAACTGGCCAAAGTAGAAGTTCATGCCATCGAGTGGGGGTTCTGTTTGAGCTGTCTTCCTTGAGTGTAATTTCTCCATTCCATTGGTCTCTAAGTGCTTGCTCATGTGGAGTTCAGTTGGAGTTCGTATATTATATATAAGATATAATATTTGTTCTTGAACTGCCCTATACGTAAACCGCTTTTGCGAATAGGCACAATATCTATGAAACTGACTTAGTTTGTTTAGGTGACAACATTTTTCAGCAAATGCATACAATTTCAAATGGAAAGAGTATTATCCTGTATCCAAAAACGTTTGAACATTATAAATGAATATTGTACTGATTATAATTTCCCTTTGTCCAATTCAAGATATTTTTCTTTCCTTCTGCACATGCAAAAATTGCACCCTTTAACCTTTAATCAAACTCAACCTTTTTCCCTTCCAAGGTCACATGTTGTTATTTCCTCTCATATCTGTCAATTTTATCTTTCTTCACCCACACCCAAGGGACAGTGTTTTCAATATGTCCCGGGGCAAACAGAGGAGAGAGTGTATGCCTGCGCGGGACGAAGGCAACATTATGGATGACTTCATTTAAGGGCAGGGGGAGGGGGGGAGGGGAGGGTTTGGGGGGGGGGGCTATTAACAGAGCATGTCCCTGGGCTGTGGACCTTTCATACAGTTCCTCCCTGGAGAGGTTGTAAAAAAAAGAAAATAGAGTAGAAGGTATTTGAGGGCAGGCAGAGAGGAAAAGAGAGATGTCACCGAATGTGTGATGTATGGAATTTAAAAGGCAGATTTGAAGGAAAAATGTGGAGTGAAATTCCCACAACTCCCGGTTAGAGCGAGCGGGGTGCCACTGAATCCACGATCAGTTCCAAGGGCTAATATATGTGAGCACTCCTCTTGACACGTAACCTTGGCGGTGCAAACACGAACGCGGAAGGGTCGGCAATATTACCAATATCGCTGCATTATTCTGCGCAGACGTGAGTCTCTGAGGCCCATTTTTCCTGTCGGATTTGCCGCATGACAGATGAGAGTCATAATCTCGCAACGGATGTCGCGTGCTCATCAATCATTTGATCAAGATGGAGAAATGGAAAGCGTAGCGAGTGAATCATCACACTCATCTTGTATATGAATGTGGTGGTTAGGGTTGAAGCTTTAATTTATATATTTGATTCCAAGTTCAATTTCTTGCACAGGATTAATAAAGGGTAACTACTTTTTATTTGAGTCATAACTTGTACCTGTACCTGACTACTGTTGAGGTGCACTGTGCCGCTTAGCACATTGCAGAAATATTTGGTTGAAATATTTAGAAAAGAAAAAAAAAATATATATATATATATATGTCTTATATTTACAAATGCAGAATTTTTTAAACAATTTAAAATTATTTTCAAGTTGTCTTAATTTACTTGTCTGTGACATGCATTCAACGAATGTGCTATAGTAGAATCAGACAACACTTTATAGCCAGTATTTTTTGCACACAGAATTTCGTCTTTATCGAGGGTTTGAGCCTGTATCATGCAAATTGCGAATGCATGTGAACTTCCATGTGCAGGTGTGTTTATGTTTCCGTGACTCCAGCGACACGACCGGCTCAAATTATGATTATTTCTAGTGGCGGCATCATTACATCATTGACTCAGAAATTCACTTGTCAAGTAAGGTAGCGGAACCATGCATGTGGTGGAGGAACACATAATTTAATTTGTGTCAACACACGGGCTTTAAAAAAAATTGGCTTTGACATTACGTGCTTCTGTGGAGTCTAAGCTGTTAAAAAAGGTGACCGATCTTCACCCAGCCTAGCTTCCTGGTTATGTAAATGAGACAAATGACATCACAAACCAAAACAATTCCCAAAAGGTGGCTCACAAATATGATTTCAGAAATAATAAGCAAACAAAATAATTGTATAAGTTATGAGTTAAAATAAATTAGATTTTTTTTTCATACTTGATGGGCGGTAAACCACTCATGAGACCCAACTATTACTGTGTAAAAAAAAAAAAAGATATAAATATTCCATTATATATACTCCTTAAAAACAAAACAGAGAGGACTAAGCATTTTCACATATTGCACAACATTCTCTTTAAAACAGAGCAATGGAAAGTTTGGAAAGGAAGTGAAGAAATGGGTCCAAGTGGGGTGGAACAGTTGGTGGAAGTTGTCTGGTGTTCAATGTGACAGAAGAGTATCCGCCAGCATGAAGGGCAATGTTTATAAAACAGTGGTGAGCCCGGCCACGATGTACAGATTAGAGAGGGCGGTACCGAAGAAACAACAGGGAGCAGAACTGGAGGTAGCACAAATGAAGATGTTGATGTTCTCGCTCGGAGTGAACAGCTTGGATAGGATTAGAAATGAGCTCATTAGAGGGACAGCCAAAGTTGGATGTTTTGGAGACAAGGTTAGAGAGAGCAGACTTTGATGGTTTGGACAAGTCCAGAGAGGAGAGAGTGAGTACGTTGGTAGAAGGGTGCTGAGGATGGAGCTGCCGGGCAAAAGAGCGAGAGGAAGACCAAAGAAAAGGTTGATGGATGTTGTGAGGGAGGACATGAGGACAGTGGGTGTTAAGAGAGGAGGATGAACGAGATAGGCTAAGATGGAAAAAGATGACACGCTGTGGCGACCTCTAACGGGACAAGCCAAAAGAAAAAGTAAAAGAATTACCAGACTTCACAATAGACTTGACGAAATAAATGGTAGAAGGGTAAGATGTGGTCATTTCAAAGGCTAGACTCTTATGGTGTCTCCTATATCTGTCATCCAGCTTTAACAAAGGTACTAGTTAGCATATTACACCGATGAGAAGCGAAAATGCAACAAAATATGTATGCCTTACATTGCAAAAACAGCCAACACTGTTCCCACATAGTTAGACAAATAGAATTGTCTTACATGCAGCTTCTTCATTGGCACCGCCAGTAAATAACAGCAGGTAGTGGGGAGACAAACATTACTGTATCTGCTGCATCAAATATCCGTCCAATCAAACACCATGCAAAGTCATGGCATAATCCATAAATTCAATAGCTTTGATCGTTCACAGAGTGGGTATAGAGAGAGTGGGTGGGAGGTGGTAAATGAGAATCAATGGCAACATAAAAACGGACAACACAGTGCATTGATTCTCGGTGTCTTAGGGTAATAGACCTTATGAGCTCACAAACATAAAGTGACTTAGAAGTACAGAGGGCAAGCTCGTGTTTTTCCAAGTTTGTGATGGGGAATGGATGGACTTAAGAAAAAAGGTTACAACTAGCTAGCAACCTAGCAGTGTGCGTGCACTAGAAGGTGTGCAAACACAAAGCTAGACGAAGACATCTAGATAGCTAGACGGTAAAGTGTGACCACTTTTTGTCATGTTAACTCCGCAATAAAGCTTCTTGTGGTAAACCTTAGTTTACAACTTTGCAACAACCACCATATTTTGCTGTTATAAATGTTTCAATGGCTTTGATGAGGGCAAGAAATGAAAACAGGCTAATGATGATTGGAAAGAGATGTTCTCGTTCCTTCGACACTCATCATTTTTATACAGCGGTTGAAGATGTCCATATTGTACAACCTCTCGTAAACAACTGAGCATGTGTTGTTCTATTTAAATCCCTGTGCACAGTTTTGTAGACCAAGGTTAACACGGTGGGAGAAGATGCTTATATGATTGTAAAGTTGTTTACAGTCACGATAATTTCCCTCAGGACACTGTTCGTTGTCAACAAAAGACAGCTGTTACGGGCCACCGACGGAAACTGTCCGCGGTGTGCAAACTGGTGGGTAAACAAAGATTCTCCATTAGCTGTGGGCATTTGCATCGCAGGGCGCGTTTCCCCACCCCTCCGATGAAGCTCGAGGTCACCGAACTTGCCCACTTGTCCCAATGGCAGCAAGGGGAGGTGTAAGCCCGTCGCAAGTGCTCATGCCAGTTATGGGAATGGCGAGCTGTTTACTTGCTGTCACTCCAAAACACATGCTAATATTGTACCAGGTGTGAAGAGCCTTCAACACACACCTACACAAAGAGGCAGCTGAGCCAGGTTACCTCCCGCCGATTGACTGACTCATTTAATAACAGAGTCTCGGACAGGAAATGTCAAATCAATCAGTGGTGTGATCGAGGAGAGCACACACAAAATAAAAGACGAGGAAGTCAGAACTGTTCAGGTCCGAGGCAACGGTTAACCTTAATTTTTACAATCCCCTAGTCGTAATAACAGCGGTAGATAATAACAGTTATTTCTACACTCGCTGATCGGTGATCAGCCCCAAAAATGTTGATCCTGTAAAACTTGATCAAATATAATGCACTTCAGGTCACATTAACGATATATAAGTAGGATTGATTGGAGACATTTGGAGCACGGATCGAGCTACATTTGGCAGTAAAAAGACAAACTAACATCGAGGCATGGGTATGATGATTCAAGGTCTCACCCTCTCTGCGCTATTGTACACTCACCCCAACCATACTATAAATGCATGGAAATGAGGGAGGCAATAAAAGGATGAGACCAAATCATTTTCAACCATGCTATATTTATTTTATTCCCAGTTTGCCTGTTAAACGCTGCACTCTGTCCATGCTAACCAATACACTGTAGTACCTACAGAGAAAACTACACACATACACACACACACACACACACACCACACACACACACACACACACACCACACACACACACACACACACAAACATACATAAATACCAGAACAACACACACAATACAGTATATTGATTCAGGAAGACATATGTGATGCATGTGCGTTTCTTACACAAATACTTTCTTATCTCCAGGCCATTAAAAGTCTGGCATGCGTGTGGGTGGAGAGGGAGGTGTAACATTGACATCATGATTCAGAGTAGGTGCTTCTGCTTGGCAATGCTAAATAGCTGGGGACCATTTGTATTAGGTAACTATTGGCAGGTGTGTGGGGTTGAGTCGCTGACTGTAATCTGTGAATTATTGTTCAATTCAAGCATGTATGGCCACCATTGCCTGGTATGCGATGACCCACAGTCCTGACCAGAGGTGGCTTGAAAGGCGCTACATTTACTCCTTTACATTTAATTACACATTTTAGAACTGTACTTGTCAGAATACTTGAAATGTATGATAATTTTTACTTTTACCTGAGTATATATGTGAACACGGGTCAATACTTTTACTCTGGTACAATGATCAACATGCGGTTCGAATTCCAGCCAAATAGGAAACAAACTGGCACTAATTGAGGAGCAACTGACTGTGCTAAGTGTTTCACAGATTAACCACACCGAAACTGATAAGGCGAAGAGTTTGCAAGTGCACTATAGCTTGCAGATAAACAGTTGGTCAGGCATGCTCTAATACTTTTTCTACGACTACTCTATAATTTGTAAAAATCACTGACGGTCTGCATGCCCCTCGGCACCATGCTGCCTCACAGGTCAATCTTGGTACTTGAAGTGACAAAGTTTGGGGGAGGAGACACAATCATAGTTGGAAATGCGATTCTTTCCTCTCACATTTTAAGAATCAGTTAAAAGGTCACAACTCTGGCATTTGTGAATCCTGCTTAATTATATAACTCTCAGAAAAAAAAAAAAATTTTTTTCAAACCAAGATTTAAGCTGTACTGTTACGTGTCTCTCTTGCTGATGTGGATTTTGGTGGACACACACGCACACACTAAACTGTTTTGCAGTCAGGATGGCTTAAACGTTGGCTGGTATGCAAGAGACTGTCAACAAGTACACATTTACAGTCCCCCCCCCCCACTGTATTCGGGTCTTTATCATGATGAATGGTTTGTCAGATGCGTTTGCATCTGAGGGACCGTGAGGCGTCCCGCAGCTGAGTGATTTATCGATTCAGTGGACGAGACACGCCCTCTCATGGATAGTCGTACTACTTGACAAGATGTCATATAACGTGCGTGTATGTGTGTATACATTCATCCATTATGCCAGAGTAACTTGTTAGCAAGCACTTATTCAACTTTTAGTATTTTACCAGTCTAATTAGTTATTGTTTTTAATTGAGCAGCAGATTATTTTGTACAACTAGAGATCAGTCCAGTGAAGGAAAAGAGTTTTTAAACTCATAAATTAGGACCGGAGACCGTGACAAGACAAAGACTATTAAGGGAATAAATCGTCCAAAACTAATATTGCTTCAAATGGCGCTCTGTTCATCAATAGGCTGGATAAAGCGGTGATCATTAGGAATCTCCTTCCCTGTGGACTTTGCGTCGCTCCCATTTAGTTTCTCTGGGCAACATTATTCCAGATCATTTTATTTGATAAAGACTTCAAATAAATGGAAACTAATTTCAATGTAAATTGGAGACTGCTGAAGTAGGTACTCAAAAGAGCAAACACAAAGGCTAAGTGCTCAGTCAGTTTATCGAAAATGAATGCTCTTCAGCCAGATCAAGGATAACTAGTTATTATATTGTTAAGCATATAACAAGCTGCATTGACTTCAGCAGTCTAGAAACCAAAGCAGATTTCTCTGTAGGGGCGCCATTCAAACTCAGTCCACCACTAAGTACAATTCGACCCTCCTCCTCAACCAGCACAGAGGTTTTAGTGACACGAGTTGCTGTTACAATTATGAATGTGTAGAGGAAAATGTCATAGTAGTATGAGAAGTTGCACTTTTTGAGAAAATAAAGACGGGAATATCACTCATTTTAAAGAGTGAATGTTGAAATTTCCACATGAATGCAAACAACAGTGCTAGAGAACCTGTTATACATAACAATTAGATAATATAACCAAGTATTCATTCAGATGATGGCCAAAACAGTTAATAATGACAAAACACGCCAAAGGTTGCACAGGTATATATTTTATGACCATAACTGTTGTAAATTTAGATTTATGTTATAGTAGCACAACTTTTTTTTCGGAAATGTACATCTTTACTATCATGTAATTTATTCTGTTCAATATTGTAATAATGCCTTCATAACTGTGAAATTAAGATTTTTTTTTCTTCTTGTAAAATGTTCAATTTTTCTGGTAACGTTACAACTATTCTTTGAATAGACCTAATACATTTTCACATTATTCTCATAAGATCTATGACTTTTATAATTATTGCATTTGTCTCTCTTTTTTTTTTTTTTTTGCCTTTTTACTGTGAACCTAAAACTCCTGAAAGATGAATTAGCAAAACAAGGTGCAAGATCAAGTGTGAAAAGTGTGTGTACGCTATGTACATATTAAAAGTTGGATGTCATCAATCTCCTCTCATCCACCTCCGCCAAAGTCATTCCCTCCGCCACCCTCTTGGCTGACACGCCGCCACCCTCACGCTCTTATTAGAGACATTAGCGCATAAAATTGTTGTCCTCATAAGGGCACACTTACCACTCAGGAGTTTTATACCGTAATTAGCTCGGGAGGAGGTAATTGCATCACAGTTTACACTTAAATCCAAACAATGGAAGGAGCAACATAAAATGTAGCTGTGAAGAATGCACACCGATTGGTTGTACCCGTATTCTTATATTCATACTTCATGTGTTCATATGTTAGCATTCATGTTAATTTGTCTATGCGTGATCATTATTGCAAACTTGTGTTGTCCAGTATCATAAAATTGGATCTGTAGTGCCTGATGTGCAGCACTCCACAAGGCTTTAATGGGATTACTGACCTCAGTGGATACCATTTGTTTACACCTCAATAGCCACCTCTTTAGATAAATGTGCACAAAGTTTACTAACCATCCATCCATCCATCCATTTTCTGTAACCCTTATCCATACTAGAGTCACGGGGGTGCTGGAGTCTATCCCAGCTCCCCGGGTGGCAGGCGGGGTACACCCTAACCTGGTCACTAGTCAGTCACAGTCAGTATATGTCCCTTGGAGGGGAATTTCATTTGCAGCAAACAGTTTCAGACAACACAAGACATACAATACATGATAAAACACAAAAGATGACACAACCACTCATACTCACACCTATGGACAATTTAACAATCTTCAGGTAACCTAAGAGGCATGTTTTTGGAATATGTGAGGAAGCTGGAGTGCTTGGAGAAAATGCAAATGCCACATAGGAATGCGTGACCTGGGATTCTAACCCAGAACCTTAGAAAAGGTGAGGCAGTCATTCTAATCACAAGGCCACGGTGCTGCTGGTTGCTGAATTAAGTAACAAAAATATTATAAGCAACTGTCAGTGTGATGTAGTGTCTTTCTATACGATTGGAAATGGCTTTCTCTTCTTTTTCTTTTGGCTTGTCTTGTTACAGGTCGCCACAGCATGTCATCTTTTTCCATCTTCTCCTGCATCCTGCTCTCAATACCAACTCACTATTAACCTTCTCTTTGGTCTTCTTCTACCTCTTGCATGGCATCTTCATTATCATCATCATCATCCTTCTATCAATATATTCTCCGTCACTGCCCTGGAGTGCCCAAACCATCGAATTGCTGGTCACTCAAACTTTGTCTCCAAAACATCCAACTTTGGCTGTCCCTCTGATGAGCTTTTTATTAAAAATCCTATCCAACCCTCTCACCCCTAGAGAGAACTTCACCATCTTTCCGCCACCTCAACAACTACTACTATTAATTTTCATGTATTTCACCGTGTAAAACACAATTTAATTTCTGATGTTATTATTATTAATTTTTGTGCTTGTGTGTGTGTGTGGACTACTTGGTTTGTTCCCAAAATCATTTAATTTGTTCCTGTCAAAAACACCTTAGGCTATATATTTAATGAGAAAAAAAAGGGTGATGTTTTGAATACTACTTATTTTACCCGCTGTGTATTTTTTTTCCGCTAATCTCCATCTCTCTCCTTTCCAGTGCATGCTTCGAACTGTTCCACAACCCGATCCCTATAGTTCATAATGTCATCTGCGAACATCATGGTCCATGGGGATTTCAGTCTAAGATCATCTGTTACCCTATCCATCCAAGGGGCTCAGGGATGATCCCTGATGCAGTCCCAGCTCCACCTTAGATTCCTCTTTTATATCTACAGCACACCCCACCACTGTTCTCCTGTGCTCATACATGTCCTGTACCAATCTAACATACTTCTCTGATCCTTTAGACTTCCACATGCAGTAGCACAGTTCCTCTTTGGGTACTTTGTCTTTGTTTGACAGCCCAAAAACTTGAATTATATTTTCCATTGATTTGCAAATGAAACTCTCCCACTGTGAGTTTCTGTAAAATTGAACAAATACAACATGAATGTATTTTTTTAGCCAGCCGTCCACATGAGGTTACGCTCCGACAGAAGCATGAAAGTTTAATTACCAGCCGCAGAGAAAGTAGGCCACTGCAAACGTCTTAAGATAAAATATGGACAAAATAGATTGACTATTGATATGGTGTCTTTGTCATGCTAATCCGTCATTAATAATTAATTCAATTTAGATTTAGCTAGATACACTGTGAGACAACTTTTCAATTATGTTTACAGTGTGAAGTCCAAAGCATTACAAGAAAAAGTCCATGTTTTATGAATGACTTGAAAAATAATTTGAGAATAAGGCATAAAAAATATATAAGCAGAACATTGCTAATATTACAAGTGGCATGCTCGCCTAAACACATCTAATATGCTGTGACATCATTTAGTCTGTTTGACAGGCTTTAAAGCAGCATGATTCCAAGATCCAGAGATTGCTTTAAAAGTCAACGCTTCGTTCCGCTTTATATTTGTCACATCGGCGATCTAATGTTTTCCTAGTGTGATGTCTTTGAGCGTATCACGACATTAATACATGGCTGAAAACAAGACATACTGCATCTTTGGGATTAAAAATAAAAAAATGGGGGGTGACACAGCCATTTGAGAAGACATTGATTAGAATTTAAAAAAAAAAGAACACACTAATGCTTGAAATATGTACTGTGTTCCCCCGTTATTCGCGGGGTTACATTCCTTACACCCCCATGAATAATGAAAATCCGCAAATAATGGATGCAATATTAACACACCCATGTATGATATGTAGCTTATTTTTGCATCACTTAAAAGTCTTAAATTTTCTCCAAAATGGACAGCATCCCCAATGTGCACAATTGTTGTGTGGCTTTCCAGATGAAATACACTCGAACACACCGGTTACACTGTTAGCATCTATGCTAACACATGTTTCAGTGTGCACATAAGCTAGCATATGATGGCACTCACAAGACAGAGAGAAACAATTGCTTTTTATATCTGTAAGCAGAAGAAGCTCACATTGCCCCACATACTGCTTGTGTAGGCAGGTCATTACTGACAGTGTTGTACACACTCAGAATATAACTTCTGCTGGCTGTGGTGTGATAATTTTAGTTTCGATGTGAGTGTGTACAACATCGTCAATAATGACCTGCCTACACAGGCAGCATGTGGGGCAATGTAAGCTTCTTCTGCTTACAGTTGTCAAAAGCATTTGTTTCTTTCTGTCTTGTTAGCATCATCACATGGTAACCTACATGCACGCTAAATCACTTGCTGACATTTGGATGCTAACAGTGTAACCAGTGTGTTTAAGTGTACTTTGTTGGACAGGTTACACGACACCATTGCAACTTTGTAAGGCGCCATGTCTAATGTGGCGCTTTATCTATTTAGAATAGAATATGAGACCTCTACGATTGTAAAAATATGGTAGATTAAGAACTTGGGAGAGCTAAATTCGCGAATATCGGGGGCCGCGAATGGGCAAAGGCACACTGTAAGTCAAGATCACTGCTGGGACACAAGTATTGGAACACTTAGAAATTACACCTACAGAAAATGGAAGAAAACAGTATCAGTCACACTCCTTTGCAGTAATAAAAGCTTGCACACTTTCGAGAAGATTTTGTACAGGCAGTCCTCATCTTAAGAGCATTTTGTTCCTGCCATGGTGACCTAACTGTAATTTGAACAGAAGTCAGAATCCGCCAAAGGCTATCAATAAGCCTCGTAATCAAGTACAGTATTGTGGTAAAGTCATATTTACAGTAAATGGGGATAAAATACACTCCTAGGAAATAAATATAAAAAAATTCAGATGAAAAACAGTAATTGAGGCAGTCTTGTTTCACGTGAAAGGTTACATGGCAAACTGGTCAGTCTGGTTCGTCTGTTGTGTGTATAGGTGGTCCTGAAAACCATTGTATTTTTGGAATTTTGAAAACCAAGAGAGTTTCAAACTGCGCTTACTGTCCAAACCAATTAAGAAGGAGAGGAGCGTATATAGAAATTGTTGAGCAACACGTTTAATGTGTGTGCTGCCACAGAGCGAGGACGAAACTCTGTTGCGTGTCGCGTGGCGGCGTGCAAGGTAGGCCTTTTGCTGCTCTGGTGCCGCAATAACAGACACAGACACATTGACAACAGCAAGAGATTTTGACGGAGTTGTACAGTAAACAACAGAGAAAAATGAGAAAATAATAGAATAAATGCAGAGTCCCAGCGGGAGACACAAGACAAATGGTGTACCGTGACGTGGTACAGAACCCACAGTGATGGATGACTGGTTGTAAGTAGCAGAAACGTGATTTCACCTTTTTTTTAACAATAGAAATCTTATCTTAAAATAAATAAATTCAAGCAAAGCCTCACATGCTTCACTTTTATCACACTAGAGACTCACAGACGGAGGACAACCAGTTGCCGAGTCCAGTTTAGTTTTTGGGTATTTTGTGTGCACGCTTATTTTAGCAATTATTATAACAATAGCACCAATAGATCATCACGTCCCTTCCAACCAAGCCACCTGATTGTTGCTCATTAATATCTTCTGTATTTAGATCCTTGCATGCAGCCTTTCATAATTTTTAATGACCAGTAAAATCAAAGGGGGTTTCTTGGGCCAATAACAAGGAGGGTCTCGCATTAATTAATGGATTGATTACATGACCAATTAGGTGCATCTGTGGGCCATTTTAATTAAGGCCTGCCACACGCAGACAGAATCCCTCACTGAAATGGTCTGTCACCACAATAAGCAGATTCCATTTGTTGGCAAGAACAAATGATTTTGTGTACGTGTGTGTGTGTGTGTGTCTGTATATCCCAGGAGCAATTTACCAACTGTAAAATTAGTCTCAAATTACATTTGAGGATAAGTAGATATTTGAATTTGTGTTATCTCTTCACAGAGCTGAACACTAAAACAGGCTTAAAGGTCAGGTCTTGCCTCCCATGTGTGCACCTCCCCAGGTAATAACTCCATACCACAGTTGAAAGCAAACAGAGACAGGAGGTAGATGGGCACTTACAGCGGGGGATCATTCAGAGAGGGCCTGATATACTGCTTGTGCTCTCGTAGTCACAACCAGACAGCCGGATAAAAGAGCCAAACCAAGCACAAGGAGAGAAAACTGAAAGACACTGAAATAAAAGATCTCCACCTGGTGTGTACTCATCTCATCAGATGTGTTTTGAGACATGCATTTTTTCAGTCCTGTTGGCTCACACTCGATGGCTGTAAGACATCATTCAATCCAGCACACATTTCCAGTCTTTGCACAAAGTTGTCGAGAGCCTGCGAACTCCAGGGAGCCTCAGTGAGGAAGAGGTTTGAGACTGTCTTAATCAATATGTCAGTATCCAGAAGCTGAGGACCGAGGCAGACTGCTGTGAGGCTACAGACTCCACATTGGAATGGCCACTGGATGCTAAAACAGGGCCACGTACTGTGTTGACAAAATGACAAACTAACGGAAAATCCCGATCAGAAGAAAAGCTACCAAAACTAGAAATGCATGATTGAGTAAAACCACAATGTATCACACTGAGATTCCTGGAAATGCTGAAGCTGTTGGGCAGAAGCCCCCCATGTCCTTATGTGGTCAATATCATATTTTTTCCACAAACTGATAGAATTGGTATGTCCCTACATTATCTATATTTAAGGTGTTGAAAATGACTTGAAAACACATGTATTGACAATTTTGAATGCTCGGTCTGCAGTCTGAAAAGTGTTGAAAAACCCAGATGACCCATTGGCACCCAAACTTTAACTTGAAACATTGATTTGGTATTCCCACATAATGTTCTTCCCTCATGATGCTATCTATATTGTAATGTGCACTCATGCTTCCTGTAGCAAAATATCACAACGTGATGCTGCCACCCCATTATTTCAAAGTTGGAATGGTGTTCGCAAGCTTCCTCCTCCTTCCACTCGATGAAACAGTGGTCATTATGGCCAGAGTTCAATTTTAGTTTCCTCATACCACACGACACAGTAGATCTCCTTTTTAATGTTTTTTTTTTTTTGAAACAATGGATTCTTCCTGACAGAATGGCCTTTCAGCCCATGTTGGTACAATATGTTTTTTCACTGTGGAAAACAACACTTTTTCCATCTTCAGCCAGCATCTTAACATGAACCTTTGCTTTGTTCTTAGGTTGATAATGGACCTTTCAGAGCAGAATATGTTCATCTTTTAGACAAAGGACATTGTCTCCTTCCTCAGATTATGATGGCTGAACACTCCCACAGTGTTTATACTTGCCCATAATTGTTTGACCAGATGTGCGTGGCACCTTCAGCTATCTGGAAATTACACCCAAGGGTGAACCAGATTCGTGCAAGTCCAAAATTCTCTTCCTGATATCTTTGGCTGTTTTATTTTGACTTTCTCATGATGCTACGCAAAGGAGCAGTGCGTTTCATGTGTGTAGAGTTGTAACTGAAACATTCTGAATAAAAATCAGGCACTTGACCTCATCATCTGGCTTTTCCTAAACTGTCCAAAGATAAAGAAGTCTTACTGTATGAAAACTTCTGACTTTGAAGAAAGTAATAAAAAGATCACCTAAAAAAATCTTCTGTTATTCTGACATTTAGCAAATACAAATGATTTTGGTAATCCTAATAGACCAAAATCAGGAAAAGTTTTGTCTGACTTTAAGTTAGATGATTAAAAAAAAAAAAAAAAGTATATATCTCTTTTTATATACAATAGTGTGTGTAAACATCTGGTTTCAACTGTATACCTCAATTCGACCCTTTAACCAGACTGGCACTAAAATGCAATGGATTTTGTGAAAATCTTTTTTTTAATAATGCTGCTAGCAATAAACCATCAAACAAAACCTCCCTTCATGTTTTCATACCAAGAAGATATAGTCAGCAAAATAACTTCAAAACTTGTTATTGCTCCTTCAAGGCATCGTTGAAATCTTGCACAGTTGGCGACGTGTTCCGATGAATCTTTGGAATAGTTCCCGGTTATCTATGCTAATAATCCTCAAGCCTGAACAGCATCACTGATGATAAAAGCGCTGATTACGGCCTCATACAGAATGGATGTGAGGAAATCCTCTTAGGGCTAATTCAATCATGGATCTGATATGGAGGATAAAGTCGTCCGACGTGATTGGCCATTAGACGTTTGTGTTTGTGTGTGTGCCTATGGGGAGCTGCGAGATAGTGTGACAGACCAAAATACATGCTCACGGTGTCACGATGACAAGCTTAGGGTCCTTGCGCACAAGCGTTCCAGTGTTCCCAGAGAAAGGAAAATCTCCCATTCCCATCCCCTTCATCCCATTTCTTAGAGCCTCCTTGATCCGATCACGAGTCTTCTAGCAACTTCAAAGTGTGCAGCGAAAAGAGAAGAATGTCTAATTCACACAGGTCTCGCTCTCTCTTCTCTCGCTTTGCGTTTATCAGTCGTTGCTTGCGGAGAGCTTTGGATCATCTGACAAATAGTCAAGACATCACAGGCGCGCAATCACAAAGACGAAGGACACGCACGAGTCGACGCGCGAGCACGCAAAAAAAGGAAGCGGTGTGATAATGGGCTTGCCTTCTGGGGGTGCTCCTACGGCTGCCGCTGTGCTTTTACATGCAACAAAGTGAATCATGTCAGATGCGTGCAGGAATCACACCAGGCTGGATCAGATATATTGAGGATGTGTGTGTGTGTACTGAAGTCTTCAAAAAGAAGGTTTTGTTTGGTTTCTCAGGGATGCTGCATGAAATCCTCCTTATCTGGATGGGGTTAATAGCTACTTACTTGCAATGAAAGAAGATGAACTCTTACTCATCTTTGTACTCATGGGCACAACTATGTGGCATTTTAATGACTCCTATCTCTTTCTCTGTCTGTCCTTCAGACAAAACGCTTGATACAGCAAACCCAGACAAGGTAAAAACATAAATAAATAAAAAAACTAGGGAATTGTAACCCTGACTCCATGCCATGACGTCTGGAGGTGCAACACAACTGTCACTCTTGACAGTTGTACCAGCAGCCGGTTGTCATCCTGCGGCCTAATTACAGTGTTAATCCCGTTGAACAACGTTACGGCTGACAAAACACTAACAATGTTGTCCAAAATAAACTAGCACATACGTTTTTAAAGTCTGAATGGCTGGTTCATTAAAGATCTAATGCTATGATTCTCAAAGTTTGAAACGAGTACCACTAGTGGTACTCCAACGATCTGTAATGTACGAAATGGTACGGAAAAGTATGACCTTATTTCTCTCACCAGTGTGATACTTTTTTCGAGAAAAAAAATCCAAGTAAAATTAAATTCTAACTCCTACCATATTTTTAGTTTTAAAGCCTGTGGTGCCCTAGCCAATAGCAGTCATTGGAGACACCCCAGACATGGAGGATAAGTGCAGCACATTTTCAAAACAGTATAAAGTTCGAGTATAAAGGCAAACTGCACGCGGGATAGCTACAGTGTCAGCATGGTTGCCGCACACGTCAGTATAAAGAACTCTTAAGGCTGACTGTGTTACTGCATTTTAATGATGGTCCAGATGATGGTGTTTGGGATGGACGGTACCCCAGCACAATGTATCCATCTATCCATCCATCCATCTGTTCATATCCCTTTCAATCTCTCTCTCTCTCTCTCTCTCTCTTTCTCTCTCTCTCTCTCTAGCCATTATGTACCACTATCTATGAAGCTCTCCTCAATCTCTTGCTCTATCTGTCCGCCCGTCCATCCATCTGTCTCATATCTACCTAATTGGCATGATTGCAGCTGTATACGTCTCTACGTGCCCATCAACTGACTGTCGGGCCAGTACAAGGTGTACCGAAACTAAGCTGGGATATGCTCCAGTTATGCATCACCCTCATGAGGACAAGCGCTTGGAAAATGGATGGATGATTTATTAGTCTGGTTGCAGTGTGTAGTAGTTGAAGTGCATCACGTCATACTGAGAGGTATCTGTTGTATAGCGGGTAATCAATGTAATAACCAAAA
>NC_084647.1:22529993-22619993 GCF_019802595.1 Syngnathoides biaculeatus | reverse complement strand
GCCCAAAGTCAGTTGGGGCAGATCTCAGTGGAATAGAAAATGTATAGAGGGGAATGGAGGAAAAAATGGATTGCACTACTCAGCTCCAACCAGGAGAGGCACTCTTGAGTTAGTGCTGCACAATGAAGAACATGAAGCCAGCCTTTATACTGTAGTATAAAGTACTCAATACAGCACTGGCATGGAAACAGGAGTTCAGAACATCGTTATTCATCTATCCTCCTTTCTCAAACTTAAAATTAATAGCACAAAGTAAGTTAGCAAATGGGCCAGTAAATTTATCACTACTTCAACTGCATTAACATATGCTGGCTTGCCTGTTGCGTTTATAGTATATTTTTTAAAAACTTGCTGTACATACTTATTGAGTTGTTTTTCTATTTCTTTTGTAACACAGCATTTCAGGTTTAAGGAAGAAATTGTTGAAACGCAACTGAAGTGAAATTGTTTTATTCTTAAATTTAAAGAAGCAATATATTAATTGCAGCTGTAAACATTGTTTGTCAAAATATGCTCACTGAAAGTCAGTATGTTGGACTGGAACTAACATTTTTTTAACAATTAGTCTCAATAAATTTTTGGGAGTAATGAATGAATTGTCTTAGTAAAAGTTAATTAAGTTTCCGTTCCTGCATGAAAAAAAAAAAACCTTTTCAGTTACTGTTAAGGTCTGCAAAGTTCCAAAACAGTTGAAAATGTTGAGCGTTGCTTTCCAAAGTAAAAGTATTTGTCCGCAAATGACTAATTTTAACTAAACACGAAGATAATCAGTTTGCTTTCATGGAGAACTACAGAAATCTGAGAATATTTGCTGAGCCTGAAAGTTCAAAGATTTGGACAATTTTAAACTAAACCGTCTCTAAAGAAGAGATTCTTGAACTTTTTACACCAATTACCTTACAAAAATATCCAAGTACCACCATGGCCAAAATTAAAATACAGCAGGATAGGCTCATTATATTAATATAAGGTGTAAAACAATGCAGATTGGGTAACCAAATGCCTAGATCAGACTACAGTTTTTTTAACCCCCACAGTGCCCCCATTAGCCATCGCAGGGGATTTCCCAGATCCTGACAGAACTTCTTGTATTGTGACATAATTCACGACCACCGATTTAGCCCCTTGATAGCCCTACAATGCCAAAATGAAAAGTCTAGCATGTTTTTATGTATGTGTGTGTGTGGGAGGAAGAGGTGATATCTTCCATGTAGTGTGACAATTAGCAACGACACTCTGACAGTATACATTCACCAAGATCAATAGAATTGTGTACTGTGACTGCCACGTCCCCTACCATGATTTCCACTGACAACATACTTGATTGTCATTGTCAACATTTAGAGCATGATTTGACAGAACAAGTGCGCATACAAACTGTACAAGCACTCGCTTGCTAGGTTAGGAATAACGTTTTGTAACGTTTGTAAAAGTAAGTGAAAATATGTCATGCCCTCCTTGAATTGACAGTCTTAAACATCCTTTCCAGAGCATGTGCTGGCTACACACATTTTCTCACTCTAAAGATGTATTTGGTAGAACTGTTTTTCGGTCACACCTGCCCAACTGGTCATTGGTCAAGCCCAGTGATCATAAAAGACAGTATACGGTGATATTGGGATACATGTCATGCATGTAGTGCTGCCACTGTCTTACCGAGATACAGGAAGATTTTATGGAAGTTGTCTAACATAGACATTATGAGACAAAATTTGTCTTGTAGTCTGATCCAAGTATAAGCAAGATGGCATGGTTTTGTAGATGCAGGTATTTTGCTCAGCAGTCACTATATTTTGCCCAATGCTTCACCGATTTTCGAACTCTTACACTGTCTGTAACCCATTTTTTTCCGTGCTGTTCTGTGTAAATAGGAATGATACATAATGGCAAGATGAAGTTAATCCAGTTTTTCTGCCTTTCGAGTTTGCGTTAGAGCTATAAAAGAGGGATTCTCTGCCCTGATGTGTTAAAAGCACTAAGTGGCAGCACCATCCGCTTCAGTAGATCTCCATGTAAAAGGCGTTATAGTTAATGAGCAGCGTCTCCCAGCAAAATTATCTTTTTTATTTGTACAGTTCTCTTAGTGGAGTGGCACACACATCACAGAACTTATTGTTACTCTTAACACTGCACCTCCCTTTTTTATAGTCTTTAATTTCTAAGTGGCTAATGCAGGATTTATTTTAAATGACAAAATTCGGGCAAGTATGAAACTTTGACATTGGTGATGTGCTCTGAGTGCCACATTATTTATGTTTGTAAAAGCAGAATTTTACCTGTTGTTTTAGATTATTTAGAGAGTTATTGCATTAGGCAGGTGTGCCCAATATTTACCTGAGTCGAATTAGTTGAACATTTTTTAAAAGTTATGTTGTTATGCAACGAGCTGTAGTACTTCAGGAGGATGTGGCATGATTTGGAAAAATACTGCCATCAGGGTCCCCTCAGCATCCTTGTGGTTGCAATTTAATGAGCTCCATCCTTTGATGCACATAGTCTGTGTTATTAACTGTGTGTGGATAATATTGAGTTTGTACTTGGTGAAGTGATTTTGACAACTACATAGGAAGATGTGCAATTACGTCATTGACGCATTCCATCCCTTTCATGCTACTCCATGAAATGGGCTGAAATGTCACATTTGAGGTGTGCCGTAATTTTGCTTTTTCAAGCCCTCCATAATTACACATCACAGTCATCATCGCATCACACTAATGGTATTCCCCCCATCCCTCCCTGAAAAAAACCACTGATGTCCAAGGCGAGCATCTTGCAAGCTTTCAGCATGGTTGCATTGTATATACAATCCATTTTGCGTGACTGAAGCTGAAGGAAATGGTGGAAAGAATACGCAGTATAGTCCAAACTTTACCCCCGGTTCACACAATTTACTTTAAAGCAGCCTTCGGGTTGGGACCGGGTCACTTTTTATTGGTGTGCCAAGTGAAGAGTAAAAGGCTGTTTTATTGATTGTCAAGCAGGCGCCCATTTTCTTGGCAAAGGGCTCTTGGAATCATGTTTACCTTGCTAAATTAAAGACTTGTGTTTTTTTAATCAGTAGTTCATATGTACATGTCGATGTTATTGCAATTCATTGTATAGTTACCACTTAAAGTGTATGGAATATGCAATTTCTAACCCAAATCATCTTATCTAAATGAAAATATATGTTCAACTGTTCCATAAAATGCATATCCTGTTTGATGTTTTTAGCAAAAAATACAGGCGTTTATGAATGAAAGTCTGCGAACTTTGACTTTGTTTCTCTTGGTTAAGTAAGTTATGACCAGCTATAGCTCTAAAATAAACACGGCAACATTTTAAATGGATTACGTTCATTAAAGTCATTATTTGTGAAAATATACCAACTTAAACTACGTTATCGGCTTCTGTGTGTTTTGGTGCAATAATAAGCATTTTACACGCAAAGTAGTTGTCGCAGTTGTCGTGTACCAAATCACGAAATACACAGCGTTTGCATAATTTCAAAACAAGTCAGAAAATTTCGTATATACATTTCAGAATATCGAAGCCTTTACTATTTATCAGTTAATGACTAACTAAACCAAAAAAAAAAACTTCACAAACTCTTACCAATTGATATTTCCAACACAAAGCATATCCTTCACGATGTGTCTGACTCCTGTGTCGGCATCTTCATCGCCAGCTACTTCATCTCAATTTGAACATGTGTGCTGTCTAACTGGCTCAAATTGATAACCTTAAACACCTTCATAAAGCTCGTATTCTTCAGCCTCTTCGTGGGACCCTTCAGAATAATCTTCATCGCTTGAATTATCGTAAAATTCATTGCGGTTCTTACAGTGTAGACCTACGGGATCCATGTTGTTGTCACAACGTCCTACGTCATGCACCTGATCGGCTTTCTCCGCCATGTTTCTGTCCTTTTCCGGCGGATACAGCAATGTGCGATCATTTGGTGCAAATAATTGAAAAATAAAAATGTTTCCTTAATAACGGATTTAAGATTCGTATTCAGAATAAAAACTGTATAATATTCGCAAAAAGGTGCGTTGCGGTCCTTCCATTTCCTTTAAGTGGGCAAAGAATGTGAAACTCTGCTATAAAGCAAAAAGTATTAATTTCACCTTTAATTTAAGAGTATAGGGATTAGGCTTGACACAATCAAATCAAATAATTTTCTACCCATCTTGCAGTCAGGGAGGTATATTTGACTAAATTCATTGTGTGACGGAATGGAAAATTATTTGATTTTCACTTTTAAAAATATTTTGAATGATGTGGGAACCTTTCTGTGAATGGTCTGAACTTGTTTCTATTTCTGTCATTCAAGTTCCCAACAGCACCTGTGCAGAACTCCATTTTGACTTAATTGCTCCAAAACATATAAATCAACAATCATTTTAGCAAAAATGTATATAATTCTTAATGATCCTTTCATCACATACTGTTGTTCCTAGTTAGTAAGGATATTTGATGAATTGTCTCTGTTACTAAAAGCAACGTGCTGGGCGAGAAAAGACTCAATCTTGGTCAATGCATTCAAGTGTCTGTGTACTGGGAAGAAACCAGGTGGCAAATCATATAAAATGGATTGTACAGTGTGAGGATTTCAGGCCGTTTTTCCAGCTGCACCATCTGTTGGAGGGCATAGAGTGACCCGGCCTCCCAATAATGTTGCCCTACATCTTCATGAAACTTACAAATGGCCATTTTGGAGGGAATCGGGTCGGGGGAAAAAAGGTCCAGTTGTGTGTTGAAAGACGGAAGACAAGTTCTTTCTTTTTTTTTATTTTTTAGGATGTTTCACCAAAAGGCTTTGCCTGAAGGCCAGCTGAACTAATTTTTGCTATTCTTTCCACAAATAACTGAGTCCCTTTCTTGCCATTTCCCATCTACAAGTTCCATGAGATATATTGTCCAAAGCCCAACACATTTATTAGCTTTAGGACAAAAAAAGCCCGATATGGTCTAACGTGGGTATCACGCCAAATTGATGCACAGCCATGCGAGGCAAAAAATACACTGCAAGTGATAAATTAGTCTCTCGTTCACACTTCGAAAGACATTATCTTTTCCCCTGCAACTCATAATGTGCACAAGATATCCCGCTGGGTGCTCAAAACTTGGCAATGAATTCATCATTCATGTAACATTAACAACAAAGTTTTATCAACCAGTAAAAAAATATCGCCTGACAACACAATAGAATCCATACAATTGTTGTTAGACAGCTTCACAACGAGAAATGTATAACTATCATTTCACAGCCATCACTGGAATGTTGAATGTTTAGCAAAGGTTGCCAACACTTGGTTGATCAAAATTTTGCTAAATGAATTGAAGAGAAGCAGTTCTGGAGATACTCATTACAAATATGGCATTACAAGCTATTTTTCACTGGTTCTTTAATCAATGAAATGATTACAAACTGTACCATCACTGTACGGTGAGAGTGAACTCAACTCACTTTACAGTAAGGCTGAAATGAGTCCTTGAGTATTTTGAGTATCTTGGTTACAAACAAAATGCTCAAGTGAGTATCCCTGCAGCTGGAAATGGTTTAAGCTCAACAGAGACACTGGCTCTTTGTAATGCGGTCGCCTTTCTTATAACAAGCAGCAGATATTGAACAACTCATTTAAAAATAAAAAATAAAAAAACACTGAAAATGTTAATTGCAACCCTCACCTGAAATTTACTGTCAAAATTAACAGTGAAACAAAGAGAATTACATGTGTATTAAAAACAACTAAATAGATAAATAGATAGATAAATTAATAAGGTCCACTTAACGCAAACGAACATTGCAAAATGCCGCATAGGGGGTAGAGTATTGCACCAATAAGGCGGTGTTATAACTGTTTAAGCAACAGATATTTAAACTAACGGTGGCATAACACACAGAGACAGTTAAAATCACAATACTCACAGGAAACTAATATTACTGCAACTTACTGAGAAGCTATGATCGTCTGTGTAATGTCTCTACATATACTGTATTTGTAAATTGAATTGAAATTATGGCAAAAATATTTGTAAACATTCTATTTAATTGATATTACATTATATTTTAAACAATAAAATACAATAGTATAGAGCACAGTTGTCAAACTCATGGCCGGGGTCAGATTTGGCCTGCTACATGATTTTATGTGGCCCGAGGAGCCAAATCGAGAGTGTCAATTTTCCTGATTCTTGCAAAATCTGTACCAGAATTTCAAAATGTCATTATCATAAATTATGAAGTTGAGATATTACAAGCATTTTTGTGACCAATTGAAAAACACATTGCCCTTGATTTCTGATTCCAAAACTAGTTCATAAATTGATGATGTAAATATGATGAGACGATTGAATATTTTTATTGTTTCATAGTCACTACAGCCCTCTGAGGGAAGCCGGAACTACAATGCGGCCCGTGAGAAAAATGAGTTTGACACCCCTGGAATACAGGGATGACGTTTGGTGTGGCTCCCATGTCAGAAATGGAACACGTATACATAAAACATGATCAATCTGCAAACCAAAGCATTGCTTACGTGTGTGTATGTATGTTGCTGACGCGCCTCAGCGTATAATTATCTGAATTCTGTTTTAGTGTGAGCCAATCAGAGACAGAGGAAATTATTTGACACTTCATTGTTGTGACAAGATGTCAATCAGAAAAGGGAAAATTCTATTTTAAAAAAAAACTAAGGACTTTATTTGAATGGATTAAAGGTATTTCCATTCATTTAAATGAGAAAAAATGATTTGAGATTGTGTTTTAAGCATGAAAACTGCAATTAATTTTGTATCTCATGGCACCATTGTACAGTGCACAACCCGCAAAAACACTGTGACTTGAAGCAGCATGCTGTCAACACAAATGACAACTTCCAGTAATATGACACTGAAATGTAGAAAAAAAAAAAAAAAGACATTCTACCATCCCAAACAGCATGCACCCATACAAAGACGCTATGTGGGCGACTGGTTAACACATCTGCCTCATAGTTCTGAGGACCGGGATTCAAATCCAGGCTCTGCCTGTGTGGAGTTTGCATGCCTTTTTTGCATTGGTATTTTCTGGGTGCTCCTGTTTCCTCCCACATCCCAAAAACATGCATGGTAAGGTTGATTGCAGACTCTAAATTGCCTGTAGGTGTGAATGTGGGTGCAAATGTTTGTTTATATGTTCCCGGTGATTGGTTGACGACCAGTTCTAGGTGTACCTTGCATCTCGCCCAAACATACAGTACCTGGGATAGGCTCCAGCACACCCGATAAACAGTATAGAAAATGGATGGATAGATGGATACTGTATAGATTTAAAAAATATATATATATCATTTATTGACTGTTGTCCGCAGTTCATAAAAATAAAGTAGTTACTATAAGGGCACCTCACGACACACAATTCCAAAATGTGTAGGATAGTGTTTTAGTTGACAAAGTCTAGCTTCAGTGTAGCTGGAAGGATAAGGACTGATAGCAAATGGGGAATTATGTCAGTTTGGCATCATGGGTCAAGGTCCACTGAGCATAATGGCTCCCCCTCTGTCACCAGGCAACATGAGGTTTTTTTTTTAACATTGTGTGCTGAAGCCGGCGGTGGCTTGGAAAACAAAAACCCCAATCATGCCGTTTTTAATGCTGTGTGTCATTCAGGAAAAATAGACTAAAACTTTTATGGGAAGTGAGAGGTTTTACAAGCTTTTCATGCTTTTCTGTGCTTCATTGTAATTGAGCACTAAATAGGTCTGGCTATGATTAAACGGCCAGCATGAAATTGAGGTTTTCTGGGGAGACATATATACCGCTCCCACCCCCTCAGGCAAAGAAAACAATTTTCATTTACAGCATCATGTGTGGTCACAAGACACCCACAGACGGTAGCAGGTGGAAATCCTGCTAATGCTTCGCCTACAGTCCCACTTTGTCCGTTTTCCATTGTTGCTTTGTCTGTAAACGCTAGCTACATGTTCTCAGTTTCAGTGCCTACGTTGGCCTGCGGTTGAGGTATCGGGTGTCTGTTTGCCTCCATGACAGCCGCCCTGAACACAGGATTAAGGATACATTTGCCCTTTGGGTGTTAGAATGCAGTTGCTTTGTGAACAGACATTTTCTGAAAGTGCAGTTCCTGAAACTTGACTCAGTAGAGCCAGCAGAATAAACAATTTGAATTTGTATTGCTTAATTGCATTTACAAACTGACTCAAAATCGTACAATTTGAAATTGAATCAATTAGTTTGGAACTGAAGTCTCATAAACTTGATTATTTAATCAGCAATGAAAACTCCGATTACCATATTTTCCATACGACAAGCCGGTTACCTTTTCTGGTACCCCCGCATCCTTTTTTTTGCAATCATTGGGCTTTGTTTTGTCAACTCAAATTCACCCATATACACTCGTTACCGTGGGGATGAAAACCCAAATGGATCGCATTGACTCTTAAACGGGGGAAAAAACGTGTTGGTGGTAACCAGTGTTCAGGACAGGACTTCTTGGCACACCAACTAACAAAAATGTTACAAAAATTTTATACACTAATGCTGTATGCACTGCTGCCATCTAATAGTCGACCATTACCATGGCTCAATTGCAAAGATACATTATCTATTGTAAATATATATATATATGGAACAATTAAGTACACGGGTATGTACAGTGAATGAATAGGTCATTTAAACAGACTTATTGCTCCATCTTTTGATCTGATCAGTGATTTGTTATAATTTTTTTTAAAACTCGCTGATCAGCCCCAAAAAACTTGATCATGTCAACCCTAATTTCTAATTACTTGGAAATTGTGCTATGTTTTTAAAGTTTAACTTGTTCAAAACTGAAGGCGGAACGTGTCTGGTGTTCTATGTGACAGAAGATTCTCCGCTAGGATGAAGGGCAAAGTTTATAAAACAGTGGTGAGGCCGGCCATGATGTACGGATTACAGACGGTGGCACTAAAGAAACAACCGGAAGCAGAAGTGGAGGTAGCAGAAATGAAGATGCTGAGGTTCTCGCTTGGAGTGAACAGGTTGGATAAGATTAGAAACGAGCTTATTAGAGGGACAGTGAAATTTGGATGTTTTGGAGACAAATTTAGAGAGAGCATACTTCAATGGTTTGGACATGTTCAGAGACGAGGAAGTGAGTGTATTGGTAGAAGGGTGCTGAGGATGGAGCTGCCAGGCAAAAGAGCGAGAGGAAGACCAAAGAAAAGGTATATGGATGTTGTGAGGGAGGACATGAGGACAGTTGGTGTTAGAGAAGAAGATGCACTAGATGGGCTTAAATAGAAAAAGATGACACGCTGTGGCGACTCCTAACGGGACAAGCCGAAAGGAAAAGAAGAAAAAAAAACTTGTTCAAAACTGCATGGCCAAAGTTTAGGCCATTTACCTTTGACTTTGACAGATTTGTCTTGGTTGAAAACAACGTCCAGAAAAATTTCCCCAAAAAATGGACAACTGATGCATAAGGATTAAAATTGATTCATGGAAACCCCCCGAATTCATTTTAAACAGTGCTGCAGTTTCTACCACTAGATGTCACTACAGTATAAATCCTGGAGTTTAATGCTATTTTTTTTTTGGGGGGGGGGGTTGGAATACCAAAAAAAAACGAATACACTGTCCTTTCCTATGTTCGTAAGGAAGGACCGTTTAATGTATTTCCGACCATATGAGGTATTCCACAAAGGTTAGGGAAAGGTGGGCTCAGGGTTAAAATGCTGTAGCAGATTAGAAGAGTTGACTTTCCGGAGAGTCCCTATGTCTCATGCTCAAAGACAAATGCACTGATGGGCCGAAGCCAGGATTTGTATATTGCCAATCGATTTACTATTCTTACAGTTCCCGGATTGTTTTTCTCCAATCATGATTTATATGATCTTTCGAAGGCAAACAATAACCAAAATTACAACTAAATTTCGATGAATTGTCGAGCTCAAAATTATAGTATTTTGAATCCCCAACCAATTGTAAACTCCTTCAGGAGGCAAACAGGACCTTAAGCATTTGCCTATATTGTCTAAATGGCAAACTGGCTCCAATTAAATGCACAATGCGGTGATAGTGAAAATAAACATTTGTGTTTCTGGTGCGTCATTTCTCAATCAACATGAAATAGAGATGAAAGTGGACTTTTGTGAAAATTCCTGGAAATACAAAAGCGAGCACTAGGGGAGTTTGGGGGCATGCACCCCCGTGAAATAAAAAAAAAAAAAATGGATGGCTGTGGTGCATTCTGGCGATATGTGTGAACAAAATTCAGACGAAAAAAAAGTTCTGACCAAAAAAAAAAATTGGGCAGAGGTTCCCCAGGGGCCAAGCCCACATATTTTTGCACCCCATCCCCCTATCACTCCATAGCACAAAATCACATTTGTCATTAAAATGTGCTTAAAATATGCTATCTTATCTCAAGACAAATGAATTCAATGAACTGTTCAGTAAAAAGACATCTAAAATTGTCCTTTTCCCCATATTATCCATATTAAAGTATAGATATAGAATATATCCTAGAATTTCTACACAGGACAGTTAAGTCTCAAACTTGATACGTCGTTGTACTGATACACTCAACCATATTGCTCACTATCTTGGATGTAGATCTAGTAATATTAATAGTATAATCAGCTGCCTTTAATATATATATATATATATATTTTACTGTCGTAAATAGGAGGCCGCCTTACTAGAATGCGCCTTTATGTGCATGTGCTTGACGTATTGGCCACACCTGAATCAAGAGACAAGGTGGATGATAGTGTAATGTTTTTTTTTTCGTTTGTTTTTTACGCCATCACACTGCCTCACGATGGACGCCATGATCACCCCTGGTGTAACTAAATTTCCTTTGACATGCCTCATGATGTTGATGACTGTCGACGTAAATGCGCTCGCATTACGTGAAGCAGTTGTGTACTTGCGCTTTCGTACTTGCTCCGTACATCCTGAGTACGGTTAACTTGCATTTCCTGTTTCCGGGTGAATACCGGTTGTTTTGGAGTAGACTTGATCAGTTAACAACATTTATGAAATAAACATGTAAATTAATGTCAAGACCACACAAAATAAGCGACGTCTTGAGAGAATGCGAGGGGAGGGGCGTTACTCTTACTAGTGTTAGTGCCTCAACAAGGCTACGCTCGTGAAAGCAAGTTGAAAGCATGTTTGTTCAATGTTGTCAACTAATATCCGGATTAATTTTAGGCAATTTTTCCTCAATTTCTCGGAGCAAATTTCATGAAAATTAAAAAAACTGGAATTCCGGGAAAATCCGGAGGACTTCCATCAGTGATGAAATTACAAGAGTCATTATAATATGACCATACACACTGTAATGTCTCGAGTCTTCACTGACTGTTCACATTAGATATGCCCACAGTAAAGCAATAGCCCTTGTTTTGAAATATGAGCACATAACTTCATCTGGGAATTACATGTCATCTTGTTTGGTTCTACTTTGGCGCTCTCTTATATTTCCCAGTATGGCTGTTGGACAATCCCTAGAGAAGCAGGTGTGAGTGCTTTGCATCAGCAGTGCATTACACTGGATGGTTGAGCGAGGAAACAAAAATAAGCCCCGAGGAAGAAGTGAGTAATTTTCTCCAAACACCTAGTGAGCGCATTGCATTGTGGTCCATCACTAACAGTCACAGGCTTACCGGTGCGATGTGTTGGTTTGTGTAATGAGGAACGATCTGGTAAACATTCCTGGAGGGCTTTATATGTGCATGTTTCTAAAAGTTCTGCCATTTTTCACTCAGCATGATGCCTGATTGATTCTGCTCAAGGGAACCTTTCTACATCATAACACCAAATAACAAACAGGTGTCTTGTTGTCACCGTTTGTTCCATTCATCTACCGGAGCTCTTGTTGCTAACATTGAAGCTTTGATGCTGCATAGAAGAGAAAGATACTCGATTTAGAAAACACAATGAACAGCAACACATTCACTCACTTGTATCCCTTTTGATTAGAGAGCCAGCCGGATATAAGGCTGAATGTTTTTTCTTAATTCATTACTGTCTTACTCTGAAGTCACTCACAGCACAATCAAAGCAGTCGATCTGGATTTAATTGAAATTGTTCCGAAAAAAGTGTTGCTTCCAGGCTCTCGCATATTCCCACTTGCATTTTCTTCCATTGCTTAGATGTGAAAGATAAAACGCATATTAACCACGAAAAGAGGCTGATTGGCACTGTTTTAATAATGTGCCATAAGGTAGAGAAACTGATCTTGCAAGCACAATCATTAGTCTTTGAAATGATTTCCTCCGCATACTCGACCACACAAGCATCCTGTTAAAAAAAAAATAAAATAAAAAACGTCATAAATTGCATCTGCAAATGAACTGCTCTTAAAGACACCAGCCGGTTGGAGTGGTCAGACAGTGAGTGCACTCAGAAATCAAATCCATTATGTTGTGAATTATGCATTTGAGGGGGTCCAGTCAGTGCGCGGGGTGGGGGTAATCTAGGGCATTGGAGTTCACTGTCATGACTCGAAACACCCGAGCACACCTCCCATTAACGATGTGCTATTAAAGGCAATAGGAGGCCATTAACCAAGCACACCCATTAACTCCACATCCTCCTTATCCATTAAACATTCCTGATATAAGCCAATGTTTCTAGCATTTACTTTATATCCGCTTTTCTGGAAGTACTGACCTCAACCTCCATCACAAGTATGAGCAAATGGACACGCATACCATAATAAAGGTGTCGCTCCTGAAATCACACACAAAAGACTGCAGGGATATTAAACTCACAAAATAGATACCTGTAGTTCTGAACAGGACAAATGGGAATAGCAAATAATTTCTACCTGTTAAAAAGCAACAACTGGGTACGGACATTCTGATTCCATAGCCACACTGATGAAACTCCTCATATTTAGAGTAACAAGCTGAGATGATGTGCAATGTACAGTATTTACGAGATATGTAAAAAGATACGCGGTTTTTGACAGGTGACTGAAACATGCAAAACCCTTCTGACTAGTAAAATTTACTTCTAGTGCAAGTATCCTTCATACCCAATTACCTTGTTTAGAAATAAGTACATAAAGTCGATAATGAATCGCAAAACGCTCTGACAAGGACCCCAGGCCAGGGATAGGGATCCTAGGACCTATAAAAATCAAAGAAACAGTACCATGTTATTGCATCCTTCTGCCAGCAGAGACATTGAGATTGAGTGCTGATCTTGTAGGGTTGAATTATTAAGAGTTTTACATTCTATGGCGGGTCATCATACTTTGTTGCCCACACAATGAGGAAAACCTGAGTACATCTTAATTTAGTGTCTGTCTATTATATGTTTTCCAGGACAAGTTTGTCTTTGAGGGACCTCTTACAATGGTAATAATGGCCCTGAAATGGTCGGTTTCAACCAAAATAGCAGACTTAAATGTGTGTGTTTAGGGCATGAGATGTTGAAAGTTTTGTGGGTTTGATCAAAGAAATTAAACTGGCCTCATGGGGTCAGGTTTTTAAAAACTCTCGAGGGACTCTAGAGAACCAATTTTTAACAGTCATCCCTTGCCAAATCGCAGTTCATAAGAAGCATGACCCATGAGGAAAGAGTGTAACCAGATTTTGGGATCAATTGACACTTAAAAAAGAAGATGAAGCGAAATGTGTTTTCGTATTTAAAAGCAGAACTGGCTTATGCAATTGGGAGTCACATTCACACAGTCATTGAGTGGGAATTGAACCCACGCTGCCCATTCAAAAGTCAGGTAAGTGTACCACAACACCATCAGTGACTTTTGATGCAAGCAATTGTATTTCTTATTGAAATGTTTTTTGCAATGTATCCCCTCAAGTTTACTTGTACATTTACAGAAAAATGTGATGTGACATATGAAATATGGCATAAAAAACAAATGTTTCAAAATTGTAAACATGTATTGTAAAATATTTGTGTATTTGTACTTGTTAGTGAATTAATATAATCAAATTTAAATAAATAATGAAACGAATCAAGTTGTAACCAAAACAATTGAAATCAAATCAAACTATGAATTTCTTAAGGGCCAGCCCTCTCCTCTATGGACACAATGACGTGATCGATCAAAAAATATATAGCTCTTCCAACTGCTAGTAACAGCACATTGTAATCTCTCCCCAGGTGGTCAAGGATAGACACCAGTGCTGGTGCACTTTTAATCGTTTTTTGAACAAACGCAAAGAGAACAAACACATCAGCACATTCAATCAAGTTGCTGATGGACACAATTTGCACCAAGTAACTTAACACGCAGGCTGGCTAACAGCTAGCCATTTACCAGCCAATGTTAACCTGAGCCAACACAGCCAACTCCACAATCTCATTCACTGAGTCCGACATCTTTCAACAGCCTGCCTTTTAAAACTACACACGTTCAATGTAGAACAGGAGGATGAACAAAAATAAAATCAAGTCACATGCATAATTTATTTTTGTATTACATATTGTAAGGCTTCAAAATCTAGTATATACTAATTTTGTGGGGGTTCTGGAATGTGAATTACTGTATTGGACGTTCATTGTAACCTGCCTAAAAAAGGTCGAGTATCAGAAAACCCTGCAAGTGGTGACTTACTTTGCCCAGATAGAGAAAAAGGAATGAAATAATTTCACAAAACCTGAGAGGACCAATTATATAACACAAAAACCAATGAACCCACAAACGTTCATAATATATCACTGCATCATATTTTCATAAGTATAGTATGGCCCTTAGAGGGCTTTGTAAAAATTGAAACGGTCCCTGATAGAAACTGTTCCCCACCCATGCTCTATAATCTCTCCGTTCATTATCTAAAAGCAGCGATTAAAAGACACCTATTAAAAACAACTGTGCGTTGCTTGTGGGCAGTAGGCGACATTGTGAGGTTTACAACCCTCCAATAAAAAAAAAAAAAGCTGTTCACAATTTACGTAATTTATCCACCTGCTGAAAGCAATTCAATTTCCCTTGCAGGATCCAACAACCTTTATTGTTGCCTTGCTGTTTTTGCACATTAATTCTTCCTGCAGCTTATGAAACAATTCTTGGAGTCACCTTTAGTTACTGAAGTTGAACAATAGAGCTTTGCTGATGTAGCTTTATGTTAAAATGATTTCTATAACCATTCTCAACTCAGAGGTACTGATAAAATCCATGTGATACATTTCAGGATTCCACACAGAAACTTTGGTTTAGCCACAGGCGTGTACGAGGAAAGGCAATAGAATTGAAAACATCATTTGGCAGCTCTGCTTGTCGTTTCTTCCACATATTGCTGGGATTTGAGTGGATCTATAAGATTTCACTTGCGATAAGTCTTGAACTGGCAGTGGAGAAAAGAGATAGTTTAAGGAAGGAGTGAAAGGAATGAAAAGCTGCACTTGTTTACAAATGATATAGTTTAGTCAAGGTAATTAAAAGTACAGCCTGAAATCACAGGGAGGCATAATCAACTCAAGTAGGGTTTTAAATTGCAGTCAAATGGGTCTCTTTAAGAGGTATCACATTAACTCGGGAGGCCAACCACTCAGTGGAGCAGGGATGACTGCTTGTCGTGACTGTATATTGATCATCACTCCTAATCACTTTTGTTCATCACCTAAAAGGTGCAATAATGACACAAAGCGGAAGGAAGCCTAAAACAGCTAATCAATGAAATAGATCCATCTTCAAGCCTGAATTGGATTGCGTCATTAATCAGTCTGCCCTATTTGTCTCAGATGAACATTCTCATTGAGATGTATAATAAATTATAGAAATATTATGTAAACTTGTCCAATGCAGCCCTATGGGGGCACAAACCAGTGCAATCTGTAGGCCGGTCCCAAGCCCGGATAAATGCAGAGGGTTGCGTCAGAGAGGGCATCCGGCGTAAAAACTGTGCCAAACAAATATGAGCGTTCATCTAAAGAATCCCATACCGGATCGGTCGTGGCCCGGGTTAACAACGCCCGCCCCCGGCACTGCTAACCTGCAGGGCGTCGGTGGAAATTCAGCTACTGTGGGTCGAAGACAAAGAAGAGGAGGAAACCGGATCCAGCGTCAGAAGAAAAAGAGGAATGCACAGAGCCTACAACTGAGTGTAGGGACTTTGAATGTTGGGACTATGACAGGAAAAGCACAGGAGTTGGTTGACATGATGATTAGGAGAAAGGTTGATATTCTGTGCATCCAAGAGAGCAGGTGGAAAGGTAGTAAGGCTAGAAGTTTGGGAGCAGGGTTTAAATTATTCTACCACGGAGTAGATGGGAAGAGAAATGGAGTAGGGGTTATTTTAAAGGAAGAGCTGGCTAAGAATGTCTTGGAGGTGAAAAGAGTATCAGATCGAGTGATGAGACTAAAATTTGAAATTGAGGGTGTTATGTATAATGTGGTTAGCGGCTATGCACCACAGGTAGGATGTGACCTAGAGTTGAAAGAGAAATTCTGGAAGGAACTAGATGAAGTAGTTCTGAGCATCCCAGACAGCGAGAGAGTTGTGATTGGTGCAGATTGTAATGGACATATTGGTAAAGGAAACAGGGGCGATGAAGAAGTGATGGGTAAGTACGGCATCCAGGAAAGGAACTTTGAAGGGCAGATGGTGGTGGACTTTGCAAAAAGGATGGAGATGGCTGTAGTGAACACTTATTTCCAGAAGAGGGAGGAACATATAGTGACCTACAAGAGCGGAGGTAGAACCACGCAGGTAGATTATATTTTGTGCAGACGATGTAATCTGAAGGAGGTTACTGACTGTAAAGTAGTGGTAGGGGAGAGTGTAGCTCGACAGCATAGGATGGTAGTATGTAGGATGATTCTGGTGGTGGGTAGGAAGATTAAGAAGACAAAGGTAGAGCAGAGAACCATGTGGTGGAAGCTGAAAAAGGAAGAATGTTGTGCAGCCTTCCGGAAAGAGGTGAGACAGGCTCTCGATGGACAGCAGAAGCTCCCGGAAGACTGGACGACGACAGCCAAGGTTATCAGAGGGACAGGCAGGAGAGTACTTGGGGAGAAGGAGACTTGGTGGTGGAACCCCAAAATACAGGGAGTCATACAAGGAAAGAGATTAGCGAAGAAGAAGTGGGATACTGAGAGGACTGAGGAGAGGCGAAAGGAGTACATCGAGATGCGACGTAGGGCAAGGTAGAGGTGGCAAAGGCTAAACAAGAGGCATATGAAGACATGTACACCAGGTTGGACACGAAAGAAGGAGAAAAGGATCTCTACAGGTTGGCCAGACAGAGGGATAGAGATGGGAAGGATGTGCAGCAGGTCAGGGTGATTAAGGATAGAGATGGAAATGTGTTGACTGGTGCCGGTAGTGTACTAAATAGATGGAAAGAATACTTGAGAAGTTGATGAATGAAGAAAATGAGAGAGAAGGAAGAGTTGAAGAGGCAAGAGTGAAGGACCAGGAAGTGGAAATGATTACTAAGGGGGAAGTCAGAAAGGCACTACAAAGGATGAAAACTGGAAAGGCAGTTGGTCCTGATGACATACCGGTAGAGGTATGGAAGCAATTTGGAGAGATGGCTGTGGAGTTTTTGACCAACTTATTCAACAGAATACTAGCGGGCGAAAAGATGCCTGAAGAATGGCGGAAAAGTTTTCTAGTTCCCATTTTTAAGAACAAAGGGGATGTTCAGAGCTGTGGGAACTATAGAGGAATAAAGTTGATGAGCCACACAATGAAGTTATGGAAAGAGTAGTGGAGGCTAGACTCAGGACAGAAGTAAGTATCTGCGAGCAACAGTATGGTTTCATGCCTAGAAAGAGTACCACAGATGCATTATTTGCCTTGAGGATGCTCGTGGAAAAGTACAGAGAAGGTCAGAAGGAGCTACATTGCGTCTTTGTGGATCTAGAGAAAGCCTATGACAGAGTACCAAGAGAGGAACTGTGGTACTGCATGCGTAAGTCTGGTGTGGCAGAGAAGTATGTTAAAACAGTACAGGACATGTATGATGGCAGCAGAACAATGGTGAGGTGTGCCTTAGGTGTGACGGAGGAATTTAAGGTGGAGGTGGGACTGCATCAGGGATCAGCTCTGAGCCCCTTCCTGTTTGCAGTGGTAATGGATAGGCTGACAGATGAGGTTAGACTGGAATCCCCTTGGACCATGATGTTCGCAGATGATATTGTCATATGCAGTGAAAGCAGGGAGCATGCAGAGGAACAATTGGAAAGATGGAGACATGCACTGGAAAGGAGAGGAATGAAGATTAGCCGAAGTAAAACAGAATATATGTGCGTGAATGAGAAAAGTGGAGGGGGAAGAGTGAGGCTACAGGGAGAAGAGATAGCGAGGGTCGACGACTTCAAATACTTGGGGTCAACAATACAGAGCAATGGAGAGTGTGGTCAGGAAGTGAAGAAACGGGTCCAAGCAGGTTGGAACAGCTGGCGAAAGGTGTCTGGTGTGTTATGTGACAGAAGAGTGTCTGCTAGGATGAAGGGCAAAGTTTACAAAACAGTGGTGAGGCCGGCCATGATGTACGGATTAGAGACGGTGGCACTGAAGAAACAACAGGAATCTGAACTGGAGGTGGCAGAAATGAAGATGTTGAGGTTCTCGCTCAGAGTGACCAGGTTGGATAGGATTAGAAATGAGCTCATTAGAGGGACAGCCAAAGCTGGATGTTTTGGAGACAAGATTCGAGAGAGCAGACTTCGATGGTTTGGACATGTTCAGAGGCGAGAGAGTGAGTATATTGGTAGAAGGATGCTGAGGATGGAGCTCCCAGGCAAAAGGGCGAAGACCAAAGAGAAGGTTTATGGATGTGGTGAGGGAAGACATGAGGGCAGTTGGGGTTCGAGAGGAAGATGCAGGAGATAGGCTAAGATGGCAAAAGATGACACGCTGTGGCGACCCCTAACGGGACAAGCCGAAAGGAAAAGAAGAAGAAGAAAAAGTTGCAGGACTGGTTTCACAAAAGGTTTCCCTTTCAAAATAATTCTTCAGGAGTCAAACCTTCTCTGACATGCTTTAATGTGTTCCTTAGGAGTGCTGTCGTCACCACCCTCTTGATGTCAACGTCGTCTTCAAAAAGGTTCCCTTGATTACCCCCGTGAGCTTAGAAAAGAGGAGAACCAAATTTGACATGCTGCCAGATCGGTTGTTCCAGTATGGCGATGTTCTCCTCGGCCCGGAACTGTTGGATACTTTAGGGCATTGTGAGCAAGTGCGTTGTCATGGTAAAGCAGACACGAGTTGTTCTGTCATGACTCTCACCTCTTCTCGTGCACTGAACGGAGCAATCGCTGCAGGATCTCTTTGTGCTGGTTGATCGTCTGCCCCACATTGAAGGGGAAGAGTCATCATTTGGGTTTGAAATATAGTGGACCCCACTTTTCACAGAGTATAGGAACTGGGCCAGAACTTGAATAATGATTTTATTTTAAAAAATGGTAATCCACCAGTAAATGATCTGGTCGTTGGTGAATCCGTGGGTGCTGAACCACAAGTATAAATCTTTTGTGAAATCAGTCCAACACACCTTGTATATTATTGGTGTGGCCTGTAATATCGTGCCATCCAACCATTTTCTGAGCCACTTATCCTCACAGGGATCGCTAGAGTGCTGGGGCTTATGCTGGCTATCTTCGGGCAGTAGGCAGGGTACACCCTGAACTGGTTGCGAGCCAATCGCAAGGCACATATAAACAGACACGCATTCACACCTATGGGCAATTTAGAGTCTTCAATTAACCTACCATCCATGTTTTTGGAAAGTGGAAGGAAACTGGAGAGCCTGGAGAAAACCTTCGCAGGCACAGGGAGAACATGCAAACTCCACACACATGGGCCCTGGACTCGAACACCGATCCTCAGAACTGTGAGGCAGATGTTCTAACCAGCCCTCCACTGTACCACCTGGCCTGTTATATTTTAAGAAGAAAATAATTTTTTAAAAAAATCTAAATTTTTGTGAGCGCTTGTTGACCTCAGATTTTTACATTTTCCATCGGACATAATGAAAATGGAAAAGGTTTATCAGGGTCAAATCTGTTCCTTGTACAGGCAATGGTTAAAAATGTTAACGTTAACCAATGTAGAGCAAAACAAAACACAAATATTATTGCTGCTTTGAGTATAAGTTAGAACAGGTGTTTATTGTTCTCATTTCATGTTCTTTTGCTGCCTTTATTGAAGTTGGTTATGACATTCAACATTATAGATTCCATTGCAAGTCATTTTTTAAAAACAACTTAGAACATTTGGTTGACTGTGCCACCTTATCGGGCTTCTGTAAACAGATTAATTTTAAATCCCATTTTCTTCAGGCTCATATTTTCAACGAGACATCGACCAAATTGGGTGGTAAAAAAAAAAAAAAAAGGGATAACTTCTAACTGCAGCCGCCAGTAAGACGCATGACGAGCAGAGAGAAAAGTCAATAAGGAGCAGACAAAAGGTATCCTTGCGACAGAGAAACAATGTGATGAATCATATTATTCTGCAACACGAGCCAAGCTGGAGGCAACCGATTACAGTTCCTCTCCGGAACGACTTGATTGGTCGCCTATATGTTCCATTATCGCTTTGACTATATTTTGCAGGTGACCAAATTGCTGCTGAATGTTAATGAGGTTTACCAATGAGCCCAGAGGCTATCACTTGTCTCTAGAAGTAAACAACCATACATCCCCTTACTACTCTTAAGAGCCTCATTAGATTCTTAGCAAGGCATAGCAATATTTTTTTTTAAAAGCCGGATTAATAGATATTAAGGCGCTATAAATACTGTTGTCTACACACCCCTATTCAAATGCCAGGTTTTTGTGATATAAAAAAAAATGAGATCAAGACAAAACACTTCCAATATTTTTCCCACCACTAATGTGAATGGTACTTGAATCACTTTGTGTATGTACTACGTGAATGGTACTCAAATAGGGGGGAAAAAAAGAAAGGAAAATAATGTGGGGTTATATGTTATAAAATGGGATTAATCAGAGCCACTTCAAATGGGGGCAGTTGTATGTTGACTCCCATTTAACAAGTTTGAGTGTGAATGGTTAATTCCAAAAAACAGCCACATCACATCGTCAGGAGGATGTGTTTTCATTTACAGTATGTTTTTGTTTTGATGGAACAAGTTCAGGAACCAATGGATCTTACAAATGTTTCTCCTTTAGCGCATTTCAATGCAATTAAGAAGGGCATTTGTCTTTTGACCAAACAAGGTCAATAATAGTGTTATCTTGTTTTCTTCCAATGATGTGTAACAGATCAAAATGTCACGATAAACCCAATTTGGATTTTTGGTCTGCGTCTTTTATTTGGGGGTCGGGGGGGATGAGATAACCATTCTCCGCTTGATGCAATTCAGCATATGTCGCTGCCATTATGGATCTAAAGGTCCTCTAAGGCATAATAATTTCATTAGTAGTGGCCATTACATTTTCTTCTGCCATCAGAAAAAGAACGGAAGCCATACATCAAGGTAAGTGCTTGAAACCATCAGCCTTGCATGGCTGCTGCTTTTCCTGTGTGGTATATTCAGACTTTTTGTGTGCAGCGTGAGCCCTGCAGATCTAGCTGCTGATGAGCTTTACAGACGACGAGGGAAAAATTGCACGCAAAAAAAACCCAAACAAAAAAAAAGAAAACACACACACAACCTCTCTGTCAATACAAAAAAAAAAAATGCCACCCCCACCTTCCCTTCCATATCCACAATATGGCCCGGAGAGAAGAAAACAAATCCCTGCACATATTATTCCCTTCAAGAAAACTGAGCCTACATTGTCTCAGGTAGTCTCAGGAGGAATCTTCTACTGCAAGGTCAGATGAACATAGACTCCTTCAGGCAAATGCTCCAGAAGGGAAGGGTGGGGGGGGGGGGGGGGGGTGCTTGTTTAAAAAAGTACACAGTTACTGTTTCAAAGCTGAAATACTCCAGACGAGAACTCCCACAAAAAGCTAATATACCCCCAAAAGTACTATATTTAAATTCACCATAATGTTCATAATTTGCCCCAAAAAAATCCACCATAATGTTCAAAAGTATATACTGTGCCTGATTAAAAATAATATTAATGAGTGAATACTTTTATGAAGGACCAATTATGACAATTAGCTAAAATTAGTGAGTGAAGACCATAGGGCATAGTCCAATTTAGTTTTGAAAAATTGCACTGCCGTTGTGTTTAATTGCTTATACAAGTGCTAGCATAGCTGTAGCTTTGCACAATGTGTACCTGAAGAGTTCAGACGCAAAAGCAGATATATTAATTTTTGTTGTTTCTGTATATTCTTTGATTTATATATTATATAAAATAATCAAAGAATCTATAGAAACAACAACAATGGATATATCTGCTTTTGCGTCTGAACGTGTCATCTTTTCCGAACCTACGATGTGAGAAGGACCACTGATGAACTAGACCAGGGGTCGTCAACCCAAAATGTCAAAAGAGTTGAATAGGACCAAAAAATACAAAAAATAAATCTGTCTGGAGCTAGAAAAAGATAAAAGCCTTACGATCAAGGCAACTCATGCTGTATGTCTATATCAGCCAACTATCCAAATGGTATAATGAACATTCACGATTCAATGTTTATTTTTCCTTTTCCTGTATTTTTCCTCCTGTGATTTCAGAACTCCCCATGGTAATAAAATGCAGACTGCAATTATAAAAATAAAACACCAGTGTTTTGAAAAGGTAAAGTAGAAAAAATTAAAATAACAGTTTAAGTTTGATTTCGGTGTATTATATTCTTTAGTTTTTGGCTAATGCCAGTTAAGTGCAAGGTCAAACGCAGCATCTTCTCTTTTGTCACTCATGCTACGATGCAGCCATTGTCAGACCTTAGCAACAAAACAATAATATCCCGCGATGTTATTCTAAATATAGGCTGACAAAATAAGGAAGCCAACTAACAGATACTTTGTTACTAAATATGTGCCTGTGACAGAATTGTATTGTTAGCCGTTCAATGTTAGCTCTGTTTTCAGATATTACTGGACAATTTCTCGAACTCGGGCATGTTTGTTATTGTTAACGTTAATCTTAACACATGACTGCAAGCTCTTGTCTGTGAGGCAATTGCGGTACAGTATTTGGATTTAATGTGGTTCGTTTTAGAATATCATCTTTCACATGTATGTTGATCATGATGGCTAATATTCCAATTGCATATGTCATCATGTTTCTAAAACTGTCAGGAAGAGCATTCGATGTTTCAAACAAGTTTCTGGGGTGATGCGAGGCTTTCAATTTCGATCCATTTTTGGTTTTCAGCAAGCTGGGCTTTCTGGCGAGTGACTTTTCACTCCCAACTCTGCTGTAGATGTCGAATGCCTTCCCTGGAAATATCTTTCCACATTATTCTTTTTACGACTGGACAACTTCTCATTACAAAGCAGACATGTAGGCAAACCTTCCATGTCCAGTGAAAGCAAATGATTGGGTCCAAGAACTGTTGAATCCGCTGTTTTCCTTAGCTATAGTTCTCTTTTTCCCTTTGCAATCCATGGACCATCAAGCGGCAGTTTATTTGCGACAGGCACCCGCCACGCCCAGCTCAAAGAAGCATGCGTCGCAGGCTATGACGCAAACCTTTGTTTACAGAAATGTTGACATTTAATATTTATCCCAGATTTTTACACCATTACAAAACATTCACCTTTGTGTCATGTTTGTCCTCCTACATAAATCACATTTAAAACAAAAAATATATTTTTCTCACCATGTTTTTCCATTTTCATACATTTTTGAAAAAGCTCCAGGGAGCCACAAGGACGTCGCTAAAGAGCCGCATGTGGCTTCAGAGCCGCTGGTTGCCGACCGATGAACCTGACCAAAAATGATGTCTTACTGTTGTCATAATATGACACAAGGTGGAAAAAATTCAGCAGAAAAAAGCAAGAGATAGTATGTAAATGTAATTCTTCAAGTGTTACATGGGAGAAAATTGCCCAAGAAGAAACAAATTGATCTCCATCCATCCATCCATACATCCATTATTAGGAATGTCCTGGGAGCTGTCTTAAATATTCACATAGCAAATAACAGAGGGTCTATCTCTGTTGTATGAGCTCTGTTTATAGAGCTGGGATAATATTGCAAGATGTCTAACATCAGCAGAGTAGTAATCTTGACAGTTCCTCTGCCAGAATGTTCCCCACTGACATTCATTGACATTTTTTTCATGCCGACTTCATAGTATAACGCTGCACATTCAAATCAAAGTGTCCTTTTCTGAAAATGAAAACGACAAAGAGCATAATTGGCTCAATTTATGTACCGGAAAAGACCTCATTCTCTAAAGTATCCAGACATGGCAATAATACTCCATGCAATAAGGGCTTTCCAAAAGAATATTACACGCTGTGATTTGTTTGCACTGAGGGGATAAATCAGAATAAAAAGTCTGCATTAAAATGGCAGTGAAGGGACTCTATGTAATACTTAACAATTCACTCTGGGGAACACAAGGCCACTTGACCTCTTCAGACATCCCATTAGTAAATTAAGTATCACTCCCAATTACCAGACAAGCATCTCTTCACCTACCCTGGGAGGTCTGCCAGTGGTGCTGTGGAATACTCAACAGCATTGTGACGCATCTTAGCATAAAAAAAAAAAAAACATCTTAAGCACTGGCTAAAATTCGCTTTTGGGAGTAACAGACTTGCAAACAGTTGCCATTTGACTTATTTAAATAAAAACTAAACACGAGCACACAGAAGAACCTTTCAGGTTGGCTGGAAAATATGCCATTTTTTCAACTGTTCTGTTCTGTGTCCTTGTTCTGCTTGAAAAGTATTGACACAAAATGGTGGGACAAAGTCAATTAGCCAATTTTGCAATTTCTGTGGTACTACAGAGGTGTAAAAGAGACTGGAAGCGATGCTGGAACAGTGGTGACTTAACACCCAACACTCCTCCCTTATTCTGTTCTAAATTCTGTACAATATGTGTACTGTATTCATAACTCTCTCTGCAAAAGAGGTTGTTCTTTTACAATTCAAGCATTATTTTCAGGACCCTTGTGAGGATAAGTGACTTGGAAAATGGACATGGAAATGGTTGACGCTGCAATTTTCTGCCTTCAGAGGTAGAATAAAAGTGGCAAGAAAACCTAGCTGTAATGAAATTCTCCAACAGGCTGTGAAGTTCAACACCAGACAGCATTTTCTTCCCGGTTGTGCTGAAAGCAGTTGACATGGTTCAATAGGGCTGCAGAATATATCGTTTAAGCATTGTCATTGAGAAATACGTGTACGCAAAAGTCACTCTGCAGGGTGTTCCGCAATGTTAGTGATCAATCAATCAACTGTAATATTAATAAGTGACCAGCAGGGGGACCTGGGGTGCACATATGGTACGGTAAATTACAACCCATAAAACAACACACCAGGAACAAGCTAGGTATATACTGTATTTTCCGGATGATTTTTCCAGCGATGTAAACCCTACGGCATATTTAACGATGCAGCTAGAATATTGATTTTATTTTTTTTGTCGCTAGGAACTGTAAGTTTAAAAGTATGACTGTTCTGTTATGTTTGAGCCGCTTTACTGCTGTGTTACAGTCACTGCTTCGAAACAAGGTAAGTAAATAAAAATTTACAAAATCTTTTAGTGTGAATATCTTATTTCACAACGTACCGGTGCGTAAGATCCACGGAGTATGGTTTGCCACGACTAGTGTATGAAAGAAAAAACAAGTTAAGAGTGGGCACAGCTTATTAACAGATGCGCGCTGTCATCCGGAAAATATGGTACTTATTTTTTGGATGAGAACTACCACGAGAACAAAGGAAATTACACGCTTGAATTGAATGTATCTCTTCACAAAATGACAAACGAATGCATGTAATAACAGATTAGGTTTGATGAGAGCAGGAAGATCCATGGGATTATTAAAGGGACAAACTTCAGATGTACACGTGTTTTGCTTAAGATAATGCAATCAACTATAGAAATATTATTTCACAAGTTAAAACATAGGTGTAATGACAACTATCAAATTAGCATATGCCAATGCATTTTTCCCTCCCTAACTTTGTAACGCGATGGCACTGACTATCCACCTCCCATCAGTAAATGCATCATGGCTATCAATCCTGTGCAGAAACAAAGGTCACTGCATTAATGAGAAATCTTTCACATATCCATACATCTGGGTTTAGAAATGTACAAATTTACAAACATAGTGAGGACTAGCAGCTCGATGACCCTTCCCTTCCATCTTTCGTCTATTTTCTCACTTACCCATTAACTGAACCTCTTATACTGTATATGCTTTCCTGTGAACAAGACTTAATGAATTGAAGTCTGCAGTCTGCTACAAGTTCACGCCTATCAGCATGTCACTGAAGATAGCTTTGGGGTGTTGATGTAATGGACAAAGAGACAGCCTTTAAAACGGCAAGAATGTGAGGTCAACAACTGACAAAGGAATCTTCTGTTGAGCGCCAAAGGAAGCCCAGCATTATGGAGCAAGTAATGAAAAAGAAAAGCAATCACTCCTCAGTAGTAGCTTGTATGCAGGACTATGGCTAGTTCATGCTTATTAGCCGGTTGCTGAATACAAATACTGTACATATGGTCAAGTTCACTTGCTGTCCACACTGGATTTTTTTTTTCCCATGGGACTGAAGATTGCCAAGTAAAAAGCATTTGTATCCAGTCACAGCCTGATAAGTGTGTTTGATATATATTGTGTAGAAAAAATGCAGTCTTCTGGATTACATACATTTATTGTTTTATGTGCTTCTCATGCATGTCCTGGATATTACCGCAGTATAATTGTAATTTCCCTTGACTTTTTTATGCGATTTCAATGCTTGTTCTGCATAGTGTTTACACTTGAACTGAAGTGATAACTTGGTACTTGTTTGGTGCAAACCAGTGTTGGGAAAATCTTTGCCTCGGAGCTTCGCAGTGCTGCAAAATTGATCAAGAAGGCAGTGGCGTGGGTGGTATGTGGAACTAAGAAGAACACTGAGTATGTCATCACAGGATGTGACTAAAATGGACCAATCACGAGACATAATCTCCATGGCATTCAACCTTACATGCACGCTTTATTTTTTAACAATGGAAAATTCATTTTCCATCTGATTACTCAATTCAATTGGATAATATGCGGAATAATCTGTTTTAAAAATATTAGCTGCATGCCTGGTTCACATTCACATGACTAAAAGGACCACCCTTCTTCAAGTGGTCCCAGTTTACCTGATTGATGTGCACCAGGACTCAGATAATAGTATTCACACCTAATTAAATGAATCAGAGAAATCACAACAAAAATCGTAACTGAAACAAAACATTTAACAGCATTAAACCCCAAATGGAGCTTCTTCAGAAATGAATGACACTGGCCGGATCCAGGTTTCATTTATGGGCCATGGAATTTGAATGAAAGCTTCACCTGCAACACAAAAGCTCTGTCGACCCAAGTCAGTTCTCTCAACCCTGGACAAATCCCAAATAAAAGTCTGACACAATAGTCTTACCACTGGAATCAATGACTTTATGGCCGCGCATGCATGAATATAAGAGACTCTCTACTGACCTCTTTTTATGAGTCAAAAGACCCCCTGCTGCAAACACCCATGTGCGTTGCCCCTACAATGCATTTCTACACGCATATGAGATAAACTTTGAATGAATAAAAAGCATTCTTGAAGTGGCCTTTAAAAAAGAAAGGCATACATCCCGGCAGTCTTTTTCCATGGTGGCTCACTTCTCATCACAGCTCAAAAATTAATTAAAGCACAGCAATGACTCTAATGGAGAATTTGAACAAAGATCGGGTTAGAAGATGGGTGTGGCCACCAGCTTTTCAAATGGAAGACTGATTCCCCCATTCTCTACCACCCCCCTCGAAGTCAGGTTGCACATGAAGTGCAGAAACAGGCAGCAGCGACTGTGTTTGCCCTCTCAGAGGGGTGTGTGCTGTTCCATATTAATGGGAAAGACAAAAGCGGCAGCAAGAAGTCACCATCATACACTCATTTGCTTGAAAAGGGGTGCATTCACAATACAGTCGGTGGAAGTCAGCAGGAATCCATTGGAATCTGGGGGGAGCTGTGCCAATTACAAAAGATGGAGGCAACCTCACATTTTTTCCCCTGGAACAAGGCCTGCCCAATTTCGTGTCTTTTTCACCCAAACCCAGGCCAACTGTCTTAATGCATGTCAATGGGGAAGTTCCCGCATGAAGAAGGCAGGGCAGAACTCTCTCCTGTTGTTAAGCCTTCCTTTGTCTGAAACAATGCAGTTCTAGTTCCCTCCCTTCACATAACAAATAATCCATTATTTTTCCAAAACACAGCGAAGAAGAGCAAAAACAAGAGAAATAGCAAGCTTACTGGTTTTGGAAACACAATACAGGAGTCTTCTCAAAGTGGCTGTAAGCCTTTAAATTAGTGTTTAAAACTTTCAAATTCAAAATGGAAAATTGTCATGCAATACACTGAGTTTATACAGAAATCCTCATTCTCAATGTAATACAGCGGACACCCGCCATATAGGAATAGGGAAAGGGACGGACTTACCTTTTGTGTTTATTTGAAGTAAGACATTTGAAAACATCTGCCTTTGCACAGTTGTCATTATTTTTTTTTCCATTTTCACATTACAGAGAAACTAAACCACGATCAACTCAAAGTGTAGCCATTTGATTCACAAACAATAATCATTGGGAAAAAAAGTTTTGCAATAAATGCTTGTGTAGTTTTTTTAAATCCATTTAATCAATTATTCATACAGTCATTTTCCACTTATCCTCACTAGGGTCACAGGCATGCTAGAGGCTACTCCAGCTGAATTTGGGCGTTTATTCAATTAATCCATGAAATAGGATTGGGCAATATCACGGCATTAACATATTAAATCGGTCTATTGACAACTATTTTTTTTTACATATTCAAAATGAGCATTTACAGAAAAAAAAGGCTCAATTCTGATAATTTTATTATAATTTTACAATCGCAGTCATATGTGCACATTTTAAATAAGAAAGAGAGGAAACAAGTATTTCCTTCATTTGTCTTCATGAGATGTCATGATCCTGCCGCTACAGTCCGGGCTGTGCGGGTGTCCGCGCGGTTGCGCTGATTGGGAAGCGCACACCTGCGCCTCATGCGGGCTGATTATCCTGTGTATTTATATGACCCCGATGATGACTGGTCCCCGGCCAGTTCGTTCTGTCACGACCCATCGGAACGGGAGTAGGACCCAAATGCAAGACTCGGACGATGCAAGGTAGTTCGGGGAGAAACGTTTATTATTTCGTGGTCGGGGATTGGGCAGCCAGTCAGATGCAGTAGCGGTAGTTGGGACGTCGGGCGAAGAAAGCAGGTGAGCGGGCAGGCAGGAGTGCGTACACAGGAGAACGATCAAAGCAGGCAGAAGTGTCAAAGGAGTCAGGCTTACGGGGTTGATCGGAGAATAGGCGAACGTCGGTACACACAGATTGTCGATCAGGGATACGAGAGTGCAGGAACGGGACATGAAGCTCAACTTTCTGGCCTGGGACCAGTCGTCATCGAGGTCATATAAATACACAGACCTCCTCTGTTGGTATACATGACCAGCTTTACTCGTATTGCTGTCTGACTACCTATGCCACATTTTTCACCTATGTGACTAAGAGTTTACCCATTTACATACAGTGAAGAAAATAAGTAGTTGAACACCCTCCTATATTGCAAGTTCTCCCACTTAGAAATCATGGAGGGGTCTGACATTTTCATTGTAGGTACATGTCCACTGTGAGAGCGATAATCTTAACAGAAAAATCCAGAAATCACAATGTATGATTTTTTTAACGATTTATTTGTGTGATACAGCTGCAAATAAATATTTGAACACCTGTCTATCAGCTAGAAATCTGACCCTCAAAGACCTGTTAGTACGCCCTTAAAAATCCACCTCCACTCCATGTATTATCCTGAATCAGATGCACCTGTTTGAAGTCGTTAGCTGCATAAAGACACCTGTCCACCCCATACAATCAGTAAGACTCAAACATGTAACATGGCCAAGACCAAAAAGCTGTCCAAAGACACCAGAGACAAAATTGTACAATGCCACACAGCTGGAAAAGACTACGGAGAAATTGCCAAGCAGCTTGGTGAAAAAAGGTCCACTGTTGGAGCAATCATAAGAAAATGGAAGAAGCTAAACATGACACATCGTGGGGTCTCAATGATCCTTAGAAAGGTGAGGAATCAGCCCAGGACTACACAACAGGACTTGGTTAATGACCTGAAAAGAACTGGGACCGTTTCCAAGGTAACTGTTGGTAATACACTAAGACGTCATAGTTTGAAATCATGCATGGCACGGAAGGTTCCCCTGCTTAAACCAGCACGTCAGGGCCCGTCTTAAGTTTGCCAATGACCATTTGGATGATACAGAGGAGTCATGGGAGAAGGTTTTCTGGTCAGATGAGACCAAAATGGAACTTTTTGTTCAAATACTAACCATGTTTGGAGGAAGAAGAATGATGAGTTCCATCCCAAGAACACCATCCCTAGTGTGAAGCATGGGGGTGGTAGCATCATGCTTTGGGTTTGTTTTTTTCTTTGCACATGGAACAGGACGATTGCACTGTATTAAGATGAGGATGACCGCGGCCATGAATTGTGTGATTTTGAAGAACAACCTCTTTCCCTCAGTCAGAGCATTGAAGATAGGTCGTGGCTGGGTCTTTCAACATGACAATGACACGAAGCACACAGCCAGGAAAACCAAGGAGTGGCTCTGTAAGAAGGATATCAAGGTTCTGGCATTGCCTAGCCAGTCTCCAGACTAAAACCCAATGTAAAATCTTTAGAGGGAGCTGAAACTCCATGTTTCTCAGCGACGGCCCAGAAACCTGTCTGATCTAAAGAAGATCTGTGCGGAGGAGTGGGCCGAAACCCCTCCTGCAAGTGTGTCCAAACCTGGTGAACGACTACAGGAAACGTTTGACCTCTGTAATTGCAAACAAAGACTACTGTACCAAATGTTAACATTGGTTTTCTCAGGAGTTCAAATACTTATTTGCAGCTGTATCACACAAATAAATCTTTAAAAAAACAAAAATCATATATTGTGATTTCTGGATTTTTCTTTTTAGATTATCTCTCTCACAGTGGACATGCACCTACGATGAAAATTTCAGACCCCTCCAAGATTTCTAAGCGGGAGAACTTGCAATATAGAAGGGTGTTCAAATATTTATTTTCTTCTGTCACGTTCCTAATAAATGACAGAACAACAACAGAGACCGAGCGTTTGGGAGGGGTAACGCTATATTTTTAAGCTTAACTACAGTAAGTTTCATTTCACCAATTCAAGCTACATTTTTAGCCTTTACCATGACGTGACTTTGTACTAGATTTTGCTTCAGGATGAAATGACACACATGGGGCATCTCTTCCAAGCTTTCTCCCTCCACCATATACATCAAAAGTGACTCGGCCCAAACAGAAATGAGATGAGCCCTAGAGCCTTTGTTGTAACCTTCCGGAGAATGCTTGCGGCATAGTTTGATTCTAGATTTTTTTCAATTAAACATTTTAGCAAAGTATTTTCTATTGATTTTGTTCCTGTATATCTCAATAATAATAATAATAATAATAATGCATTTACATTTTACATTACATTTACTTTGAGGCAACTTACAGGACACTCAAGGTCAATTTATCGGACAGTCAAAATCAAAATAGAGTAATAAAAATATATATATGGTAAATCGATATAAAATTGCAGCAGAATAACTAAGAACAACAATGACAATAAATAGGACTGTCTGAAAGGAGTATTTTCAAGTTAGCTTTAAAACTGGATAAAGAGTCAATCTTCCTTATGTCAGGAGGGAGGGAATTCCAGAGCCAAAGAGCCCAGCAACTGAAGGCTCTGAACTCCATGGTGGACAAATGGATTGGAGGAACGGTAATTGTGATAGAGGAGGCAGCCCTAAGAGTTTTAGTGGGATTGTTGATGTGTAGATCAGAGTGACATGAAGGAGAGAAGTATTGGACGACGTTGAATGTAAAGAGAACATTTTTTTATAGTCAAGGTGCTGTTTAATTGGAAGCCCGTGGAGTTACTGGAGATTGGGTGAGATATGATTGGTGGACGGTGTTCTTGTGATGATTTGGGCGGCAGCATTCTGGACTAATTTTACTTTATCAATGAGTTTATGGGGAATACCAAAATGGAGGAATTGCAATAATCCTCCTCACTTTACCAGTAAGTGCACCGATATGCCAGGACTGCTTGGGTTAAGTGGTGGATGGAGATGGTTGATATTGCAGATGGAAATATACAGACTGGATAATGTATGTACTGTATGTGTATGGAATGACAAGGTGCTGTCCAGGATGACACCCAGTCTCTTTAACATGAGAGGAAATGAGAAACAGATGTGATTTCAATGGTGAGGATGAAGATGGGATGTTTCGATAGGCTGGATTTGGGGCAAACAAGGACAATGTCAGTTTTGTCACTGTCGGGTTTGAAGAAATTGAGGGAGAACCAGGAATTAATTTCCTGTAGACCAGCACAAAAGGGATGCGGGTGAGAAGGTGGATAAAAGGTAAAGTTGGGTGTCATCTGCATAAAAGTGCAAGTGGATGTTGCATTTGCAGAAGATATGGTGAAGTGGGACATATATAGGAGATAAATGATAAACAAAATTGGACCAAGAACTGACTGAACACTGAGGAACACCAGAGCAGAGGGGTGATGGATCGGAAGAGAAAGTTTTCAAATGAATTACTTCTAAACGGTCAGAGAGATTTGATTTGAACAAACTTAGGAGTGTACTGGATAAAAAAAATTGCAGCCAGTCTGGTAAGGAGGATGGAGCGAGAAACTGTGTCGAATCCTGCAGAAAGGTCTCTGAGGATGAGGATGGATCATACTCCAGAATCACCTGCCATCAGGTGGTCATTGGTGACTTTTAAGAGTGCCGTCTCTGCTTTTAAAGTGCCATAAAGAAACAATTCTGAGGGACAAGTGGTCTTTTGTTTGAAAAATTGTTTAGACAAATGTTATTTTCTAAAATTGTCTTAAGTTAAGTCAGCTTGAGGTTCTTTATGATTCATGTCTACATTAACAAATGTTAACTATTGCATTTTTTCCACACCAAATCAAATCATATCAAATAACCGTATCGCTCCCATACTCAACTGTATTGTATCATTCCTCCCTTAAAGATATAGTTTTTTAATAGAACATTAACCTCTGCATCTAGATACAGTATGTAAGAAATCGGTGGCAGGGTGGATCAGCTGGTAAAGCGTTCGCCTCACAGTTCTGAGGACCCGGATTCAATCCCGGCCCCGCCTATGTGGAGTTTCCATGTTCTCCCCAAGCCTGCCTGGGTTTTCTCCGGGCAATCAGGTTTCCTCCCACATCCCAAAAACATGCAACATTAATTGGACACTCTAAATTGCCCCTAGGTGTGATTGTGAGTGTGGCTGTTTGTCTCCATGTGCCATGCGATTGGTTGGCAACCACTTCAGGGTGTACCCCGCCTCAAGCCGATTGACAGCTGGGATAGGCTACAGCACTCCCCGCGACCCTCGTGAGGATAAGCGGCAAAGAAAATGGATGGATGTAAGAAATCAGCCTTGTGCCAGAGATTCCCAAAGCCTGGGCACCAGCAGAGAAAACAGGCATGGGGGAACAGGCTAACTCCACAGGTTAGACCAGATTAGAACCCGGGTCATAAAACTGTGATGCAGACGCGCTAACCAGACGGCCATTGTGCTGCCTGCAACCCAATTCTAACCAGATGGGAAAAAATCCCACAACGCTAAACAGGTGCCAACAAAACAGCCCATCTTCACCTGACTGGCAAATTAAAGCAAAATTGGATGTCTGAAGAAGCTATTTCAACAGGGATTAAAACGGGGGGAAAAAGTGAATGTGTCCTGCAGCATTGTTCTAAAGCGCGTTGAGCCAATCACCAAACTGTAATTAGGATTAATTTGCTGGTGTTTTACTCATAATCCTATGGTGTAAAACTGTTGAGGGGGGAACAAAAGAGACCCACTTTTAGCATTATTCCCTGGGAGACGTTTCGTTTTTTCATTCTCTCGAGGCTATGTTAGTCACACATCAACGTGCTCTGACACATTGGAACTTCAGCGTATTTATGCAGAAAGCTAATTTTATTCTATTCCGCCTGTGACCAGCAGCGACCAAAACCAGTTTCCCTGCTGTTGGTATAGTTTGTAATTAAATCATAAACGAAATTTTGAAAGCTGAGAGTCATATACATCATGTTGAGTGATGGCAACAACACTTTTCACTGAACAACTGCATACACAAAACAGGAATCATAAAGAGACACTCGTGGCCCTTCAGGGCTACAAAAAAAAAACAAAAAAAAAAAAAAACACTCGTCCACCTGTTTGGTTGAGGAGGGAGGGTGTGGGTGGAGGTGGTGTGGGGAATCAGCGTCCGCGAGTGGGAGTGTTCTAGGGCCGCATACAAAGGCCAGAGTATGCGTCCATATAGAGCACGTTACGACAAGGTTACGGTTTTCATGAAAGTGGGCTCTTCAATGTTGAAGTGATTTACACATAGTGAGACTGCTCGTCATTATGGGTCAAAATTGATTTCCGCCTCATGCTGTGGACACACTCGCTTGTCTGTAGTAAATGATTGTGATTACAACACAATTAGGAAGGGAGGCTGTCCGAAAAGACTATTTGGGGACATGATCAACATAATACTAGATGAGCAATCACTGAAAAGTAGGGAAGGGCGAAATGATCGATTAACTTGTATGTGGGATTGTGTGGAAGTGATTAATGGCAATTGAGGAATAAATGGAATGTGTGTTAGCATTCTGAAGGAAAAAATATCTATAGCAAGTGGAACTGTCGAAAGTTGAACCACACACAGTACCTCTATCACCATTACATATACACCATTCTGCACATGGCATTAAAACAGTAATTCAGAACATGCCATGAAAAGTATGTCAAATAAATACATTTTCTTCATAGCCTTGATTTAGATTGGATGATTCAAGAGCCAATTCATTTATTTTCCCTCTGAAGCGAATTCATTGGCATATGGAACCTGGCAGCGTCAATAGGGAAAAAAAAAGCACAAGATCGGAAATATTTAGATCGAAATTAGGATTCATTGATTTTTTTGTTAAATGCGATGCGTATCAGATAGCCGCCATCGTGTGTTAAAAACACAGATGATCTATACTGAAAAATGCGCAGATACCGATACCAATATTAGTGATGATACTGGACATCTATACTCTACTCACAATGTTGAAATAGATTTATTTTATTCTTTCACACTCACCCAATTGACTTATTCCAAGTGTTACACTGATGTCATTTATTTTAACAAGCTATACTTACAAACTATTTTTGATCCTTGCCACCGGTGGGCACAAGCACATCTTGTCTGTTCTTCATTGCTTTTTGATCCTTCTTTGTTGGTTTTCATCACTTTTTTCTGTGGGGTCAGTGGATTGTAGGCATCAAAAATGCTAACTGGAATTTTTACATTTGAACGATTCCATTAGAATTGGAATTTTTGTCCCCGTTCCGATCGATTCTCGATGTTCAACCCTCGTTGTCATTTATTTTAATAAAGTTAAAACACACTTTTGTTCGCCGTTGCTCACAAACCCATCTTCGTGTACCTTTTTCTTTGGTGGTTTTAACTACTTCTTCGTTGATTTTCGCCATTCTCTTTTGCAGGTTCAGCGGACTGTAGGCATCAACACTGGAAACTCTTTTTTTTTTATTTGGAAGATTGCAGCAGATTCCAAACGTTAGTGCAACTTCCAATCAATTTAATTGAGTAATACCGATGCCCAACCCGAGTGAAGCTACTCCAAGATCATGGATGCTAACAAAACACATTATGATCACATTATGGATGATGTATTCCACGAATTGCAGCAAGCACTGGGTTTTGAGCCCCATTACACACGTGACTTTACAGGTACAGTGGTGAGTTGCATTTCTTCGATGGTCTGGAATAGTAGATAATGACATGTCCATATTCTGTTAATGTTTTATATTTTACAATGAAATGTGTTCATAATGTCTTAAATCGTTATTAAAACATATTGTGATCTGTGTTACCATGAAAGTGAAATCTTGTAGACAGAAACCCACTTTTTCCACATTTGTCCATGTGTTCTGCAGGTGAAACGGCGCTGCAGGTCACTCCATGAATATCTGCTAGTTTTATTGTATTTTGTTTGTTTCTTGTTTGTTTTTGTTATTTTAACCATTCTTTTCATATAAATAATGCAGGCATGTCGTTTATTGGGGCTGCCATTCAGTTACCTAAGCATGTTAGGTATACCTCTTAAATATTGTATAACTAAATGTGTTCTTTATTTCGTTCTCTGTAGCATTATAGAGGAAATCAGTTGAGTAAGGGAATTATCATTTCTATTGAATGCTTAAGTTAACATACATACACAATATAGTCACACTGTTCGGACACCTCTTAATCATTAACCCCAACCATGACAAAATGTACCGACCAACACAGGACCCAGCAGGAAGAACACTGCATTATCTGTCGCGCCGGCAGTCTGCTTCCCAGTGAGCTCAGCCTGGCAACCAAAACTAGTCTCCTCAAGTAAGCCCTGTCGTTCCTTGTTCTCTGTCCTCTTCATCTGTGCCCCCCACTTTTTGAAGCTATTCAAAATGGCCGACCGACCATTTTACCTTATTTTTTTTAGTTTCAGATTTTTTCTATTTTTAGTTTTTTCAGATTATGAAGATGACTGATTTAGTTAACCTGCTCGATTCAGAATCGGACACTGATTGATCCCCCTCCCCCGGTTCCTTCCCTAGTTTTTGAAGTCCAAGTCAGTTTTTGACATGTCTCTCCCCTTCTCCGGCCCCTTGGCCATCTATCTGGGAGTTCCACAGTAGAGGCACCCACGTAAAGGTTGAATTCTGTCCTCTCGTTTTATTCCCCCTGTTAAGTCCCTTAAATATTCTCCAGTTCCCTACCTGGTTTCCAGGCCTCAGTCATGTCCATCCAAAACAACCCTTTGCCATTTGTGTCACCTCCCTGAGTCCCTATGCACGCTGCTGCTCTCGTACCCTTTACCTCCCAAACCTGAGGAAGCGACTGCAGACCTCGTTCCAGCAGGTGTGACAGGCTCCTGTTCCAGCTCTCTGCACAACGTCTTGTCTTGTTTCTAGTTTTGGTTTAAGGTTTTCTCTGCTCTAACTGGTTGTTGGACTATAGTTTGCCGTTTTTTTTTTTTAATTAAATCTTGGTTTTTTTTGGGGGGGGGGTTTCCTAGACTCCTGCGTTACCTGCCTGCTTCCATGCAATTGGGTCCTCCACATCTTCGCCTCGCCTTACTCCCCTTCAGTAGCCTCAATGGTGACACTAAAGGCATTATCGCTTGTGGTCATCGCTTTCTGAGTCTTTTTAAAAATTTGAATGTCTATGTTTTTTCATCAGTACCAACCCAGCCAAATAGTACAATGATAAGTGTTACTTGAAATGTACATTAAAAGAGTGTGTGGGGCATTTAATCAGAATTGAGCACGGAAACCTGCAGTATAAATCCAGCCTTAGTATATCAAGGAAACTGGGGGAATAAATAATTCCATATCTCATTCCTTCACTGGTTGTGTATAATGCTGTGATGCTGTTGTGTGTTTTAAGAGCTATACCACGAGGATCATAGCAAACCTTGTTTACATGTTTTCAGAGGGAACTGCATATCATTAACATACTCGATCATTTCATACCCATATTTTTGTTCAGTAAAGCTACATGCATGTGTGTGATATCCAGCTCTGCTAGGTTACTGCATCCCCCAATGGGAAGTCACACAGAGCTCCCCTGACTTTATTTAGTTTACAGTAAGACTCTGCCTTTCTGAATTTGCCGCTTCTTTAGGGTGGCGCGTGCGTTCTCTCCCCCCCCCCCCCCCCCCCCAGAAAACAAAAGGAAAAAAAAAACAACGGCTGATTTGTATCTTATAACACACTTGGAAAGAGTTAAGGCAGTACCATGTGCTGTGCGTACATTGGAGGCTGTCGCTCCAAGTCAGATGTTCCTTTCCAACTGAACCTGGATTAAAATGGCAGATTTCTGTCCAAATAAGATAGAGAAATCTATCAATGGAAACAAAACACTACACTAATCACTTTAGACTAATGTGCATATTTTTGCTAACAAAGATACATAATACTGGCATTAAGTGTCATTATAATTATTCTCCCCATGTGACTTGACACAACTTTCAAGGCCTTACGATGCGTCAAACCCACACCTTGAATGCAACAATCCCTAGAGTGACTTTCCTTCTCGCATCTCACTGTCTTTGTGTTTTCCCATGCACGATAATGTCGCTGCTGTCGTGAACTCGGCTCACTGCATGACAACCCTTCCAGCAAGAATCCATCGAATACGCAGCTGTCACACATACACCTTCACAAGAAAGAAGCCACTTCACAGCCCCTATTCAATTAAAAAAAAAACTTACTTTGAGAATTAGTGTAAAACATTAACCAGATAGCAACCTACAGTACATGGAGATATAAGACAAATATTTCTGGCCACCTTAATAAAGAGGGTTCACCATGTTCCAAATTGTAATGCTTATTTTTGATAAGTCATAATTTTGCATAAACCAACTGGCAAGTGTCAGTCATATATTTACAAGGGCTGTGTGTACGAATTTGTGGTGACTTGAATTGGAATTCATGTGAATGTGGGAAGGCGATCATCAAATCAGAGTTTTTGGACTGGAATCAGAGCCAATTTTAGAATATATACTGCAGTACTTACTTTATTTTAACAAACACTGCAACTGCTGGCGCACTGCATTTGCTTAAAAAATTACAAAATATTGTATTTCTTCATTTTTAGCCTGTGTTTATGGTTGACATGATTTTGACGTACTGTGCATAATTTCTGGGAAGCTGTAGTGCGTTCTTGCAGTTGGTTAAGATTCACAGAAGCAAATAGCCGTACCCCTCCATCAAAATCCTAGCATTATTAGGCATCCAACAGCCAAGCATGAAGAGCCGCATTGATATTAATGGAAACACAACAACCGAAGCCAGAAAGGAGGTATCGCTAGAGGGGGTGACCGCGGCACAATAAATGGGGGAAAGTTGATCCATAATAGAGTGGCAGATGGCAAGAGGTAGGCAGCTAGCGAGGCAACTACGAAGTAGACAGCTGTTTCCAGGCATTGAAGATTTACGGCACTGACACTCGCAAAACCAACCTAGGTTCTACCTTTAGTCACGGTATGGCAAAGGATCCTGGTTAAAATAAGCTATTTTACATTAAAAATAACTTACGGAAGGGAGAAGAGTTAGCCAAAACTCACCAGCATACTCAGTTTCCTGTTTAATTAATCATTTCCAAAAAAAACAGATTTTTCATTTGTTGGACTATGACGTCTTTATTTCAGAATTGTACAAGGATTAACAATTCGATTCTGATTTGGAAGTCATTTGTGAAGAACAAATCGGGACTAAGGAAACCTTAATATTTACGGTGTTACTGGGATACAACGTTTCAAGTTGCAGGCAATACTAGTTTGCACATCAGTGTAAAAATAAAGAAGTCATTCAGCAAAAGAAAGCCTGCTCAGTTTGCGTCTTACTAACTGGTTTTCATCTATGTAGTTATGGTCTTTCAGTTTTTTCCATAGAAGTATTTGCCGTCATTATTACTTGACTACAGCACCTTCCAAACAAATTTGGGTTACATTGTAAAAATTTATGTTGGATCACCACTGGAGGAAGAGAAATTTGGCGCTATCACAGAATTACTAGTACTCCCATTTAACAGGCCATTGCTAACCACAACACAGCTTGATTCCAACTAGCTAGCTGCTTTACATTTCCCCTCTTCACTGTATCTAACATCTTTCGACACTGTCTTTTTTTTTTTTTTTTTTTTTTTTTTTTTTTTTTTTAAATCGGCCGATAATTGGCATGAAATCATTGGTAATGACATCACTGATTGGCTCTGAGAAAGACATTTACTCCGCGTCGACCTTGTGGACAGTATATCTGAATCCAAAAGCTTTAAATTAGTACTATTTATATAGTTTTTTTGTGTTTTTTTACATAGTACTGTAAATATCTGATGGCCAATAAAGTCATTAAAAAAACATGGTGCAATGGGAACGGCAAGATGGTTAGAAATGGCTGGGGAAAGGAAAGTCTGGGCATCCTTGCTAAAGGTACTACTCCCCCTCCCATCCAACCAACCCAGATAAGAGATAAAAGATGGATGGATTTATATAGACTCATTGGTCTATTGTGTGATTGGACTGGTGATTGGTTGAGTTTTTTTTTTTTAACTCACTGATCGGTGATCAGCCTTAAAAATCCTGATTGTTTAAGGCCGATTTAAAGGGCTACTGTCATGAAATGGATCATTTTTAGTATGTTATTAATGAAAAAACGTCAGCCAATATGGGCCCATGCGTTTTTTCACCACAAAACATGATTTTGATGTATACAGCTTTTTGTAACTCCCGCCATGAAATTCCTCTCAAGGGATTTGTTTTTGAGAAGAAGCAGGAAGTGACATAAAGGACAGCGGCGCCCCCAAGTGGACTTGTTTGTTTCCATTAGTTTTACCTCCGGGAAGGTAGCTTGTTGTTCCTTTGTGTTAGCCAAAATGCCGGCTCATTGCATTGCTGGACATTGCTTGAACACTCGGGAGAATGGATTTACCCTTTAGAAGTTTGCAAGAGACCTGGTTCGTTGTGTAAAATTGATTGCATGGGTGCAGAGGACAAGAGCTTCGTGGGTTCCAAATAACAGGTAGGTGTGTATACAGCTACGAAAAAAAAAAATAGTTTGTGGCAGACTATGTAATCGGTCTCTCATAACGTAACAAAAGATCCACATACGAAATATGTCGATGTACGCGTCGGACGGCGTTGGGCTGCTGACCAGACAGCGGTGAGTGTGAAGAACCCAGCCAAGAATGCCTCACTCAGCCGCGTGTGCGCCGTAATGCGCCCTGGCTCGACGGTGTTCAACGAGTACTGCGGCGGCTATGAACATACCCCTAAAAGCAACACGTCTCGGCTCCATTATATGCCCCCATGGCGCCGAAAATCAGCCACAGCCTGAGGCGCCGCGTTCGGCGGTCACAGCTTCTGCGAAGGCTGCGCGTCGGGCTTTGCGGACGGGACGGCTCTAAAGAACCCAGCCGCGAATGCCTCACTCAGCTACGTGTGCGCAGGAAAGCCCCCCGGCCCGATTGTGTTGTTCATCACGTACTGCGGTGTCTATGAACAACCCCCTAAACCAGCACCGCTCAGCTCAGTCATAAGCCATACCGTCCGGCTGCAATGAACCGCGATGGCTCATCTCCGCCGCGAAAGTGGATTGGACGGGGATGGGGTTTGGCCGTGATCGCAAACCATCTGAATATGGCTCGAAACAATAGTGTAATATTGCCCCGAGGGCTCGAAACAATAGTGTAATATTGCCCCGGTAACATCACTAGGTTGTGTGTCAGAAGGGGCGCATTTGTCTCCCATAGTTTGGGTGCACCTCGTGTTTTCATAGGCGAATGTCCGGTTGACATCACGTCATGCAGCCAATATGGAGACCACTGACATATCGTACAATGAAACTTCTGCAACTTTGCGCATGGATGACGCGCTCTCCGTTCACATTTATTTTTTCGTATAGACATTGAAGTGAATAATGTTATTTGTATTTTTCATTACAATCTATTGTAGAATATATTATAGGGATGACACTTGGGCTTTAATAATCACATTCAGAATACTGTGCAGACCCCATGTGGAAATTTACCATTGCAGGACTAATAAAGACTTTTTGTGTACTGAATGTTAATCAGTTAAAATCTGGAAGACATATTTCTTCTGAGATGCTTCGGAGAAATAAGAACAGTTCAACTATTCAGTCAGGAATTTCGTTTGACTTATGGTTTACCTGTATTTACTCAGAATGCCAATTATTTGTTGGCTGGGGCATTGATGCAGACAGATTGACAAGATGATACAAACACGACCTATTTAAACAACAGCAGCTGCAAAAAGTGAAGTACAGATACAGCATTTTTGTATTATTATTCAAAGACGAGTCAGACTTCAGGACAGCATCTGAATTTAACACAAAGAGAGGGAAGGACGAAGGGAGAATTGAGTGGGGGGGAAGTGGGGTATCAGCTTTCTTGTGGAAAGTAGACAAGATGTGACACGCAAGCACAGCCACACACAACTTGTCTACCATGCTATGAGGCCTTCAATTAAATGGAGCCTCCAACATCCTGGTGCACAAGCCTGGACGGGACCTGGCGCGGATGAAAGAGTGGATCCATCTCAAGTGAAATTGGGCGGGTGGGTCCACACCAACCCCTCCCAACTCAGCTAAGTCCATTAGTGGTGGGAGAGCCCTACTTGTTTGACAAGTAATACCAGCTGTGACACTGAGCACAGACTGGCTGTGTGGTGGGGGGACGCGGGGGGAGATGAGTGAAAAAACAAAACAGAACAAAAAAACAGATAACATCAGATTTAGGGCTATTGTCTTTTTTGGTGGGGTTTAAGCACAAAAACTACAGAGCAAGGGTGTGCAACATGACCTGTGAGACATTTCTAGCCTAAAACAACATTTGATTTGGCCTGCCATTCAAATCTAAAAATAAATGAAACCACACTTAATGTGCAAAATAGAAAGTCATTTGATTGTTACTGTATGATTGTTTTGGGGTTGTTTTTTTTTTTTTTTTTTTTTTTTAGTACAGCCCTCAGAAGACTTTACAAAAACTGAAATGGCATCAGCTCTCATCTGTTGGGTTAGGGTTAGGGTGGGCCAAAAACATTGTTCAGTTTTTATGTTCATGGCTATCCAATATCAATGCACTTTCATAAATACATTATTCAAATGAGGCTTTGCAGTTTCTTGACAGTCATCGCTCTGATCATTCAAAAGTAACCTCGAGCTGGACTGAGGCGACAGCCATCTGTTGTGTGCACTCGCTCACACATTTACACCATGACTCCTAAACACACACAGAGCAGCACGCAGGGCCGTAAAACTCTGACCTCGACCCGGAGTACTTCTCCACCATGGGAATCAGCAAGGGTTATTTGCAAAACAAAAAACTAATTTGATTCCTCGCAAATAAACTGAGTGATAGGTGCTACTTAGGCATTAAATTAGAGCAAAAACTGAGGAGGAGGTCAGAACAGCGAGTCCAGCCCCCGAGCTTCTGCAGACTTTGCTTATTAATGGGTGGCAGAAGGACAGAATATCATGCTTGCTACCTGTTGGCCTGCAGGCGAAGAGCTCCGTTAACTATATATATATATATATATATATATATATATATATATATATATATATATATATATATATATATATAATATTGAGCTGACTGTAGAACCAGTCCCTGCATCCATACCATATGCTGCATTCTCAAACCATTAGAACCTGCACCGCAGCAGCCCCTTGATCTTTTAGCGGAACTATCAAAGCCAGACCCGTCAAAGCCCCTGATCGTAATCCCAGTAATCCAAGACAGGATGTGCAGGAAGATCCATCCTGCTGCATTAAAACGAGTGAAACCACACGAAACTGAAGACGGACAAAAGGTAAAATCGTAGCCTGGACCCATGCTCATACAGTTAGGTAAGACTCAGTCACAAATGGGAGATGTCATATTATGATAGACATTAACAAGTCATGTGCTGTCTACAAACTCCAATTCCACTGAAATTGGGAGATTGTGTAGCCCAAAAACTGTATACAATGATTTTCAAATCCTTTTAACCTATATTCAATTCAATACACTCGGACACAAGATAGTTAATGTTCAAACTGATAAACATCATTGATTTCTCACTCATTTTAAATCTGGTGTCTGCAACATATTCCCAGAGAGCTGAGACACGTCCATGTCTACTATTGTGTTACATACATCACTTTTTACTTTTAACAACTCTCAATAAGCATTTGGCAATAGAGGCCACCAACTGTTGAGGCTTTGGAGGTAGAATTCTTTCCCATTCTTGCTTGATGTACAACTTCAGTTGCTGAACAATCTGGCGTCTCCGTTATTGTATTTTGCACTTCATAATGAGTCACACATTTTCAATGGCAGACAGGTTTGGACTGCTGCCAGGCCAGTCTAGTACTTGCACGCTTTCTACAAAGCCACGCTACTGCAAAACCTGCAGAAAGTGTCTTACCGAAATAACCAGGGCCAGATACCCCAGAAAAAGATGTTGCTTAGATGAAAGCATATGTTTCTTTAAAACCTGGATGTACTGTACCATTCGGCATTAAAGGTGCCTTCACAGAGGTGCAGTTACCCGTGGCATAGGTACTAACAAATACCTGTAATAATCCCCTATGCTACTTTGTGAATTTTGCACTGACAACAATCTGGTTCTTTTTTTCCTTGCTCTGGAGGACACACGATTCCTGATTTCCAAAAAGCTTTTGAAATGTGGACTGTGGAAATGTGGTGCGTTTGAGGGATAAGATGTAAATGGGCGTGAATGTGTTCTCTTGCAATACAGTACTTAATTGTAAAAATGGATTACTATTAAAATGTTTTCTTGTATCAGAATGTGTTAGTTAAAACACTGTACGATCACTGATATGGAATTTATGGATGAAGCATAGATAAATTATTTTGTTTATAGTCTGCCAGAGCTGCGAAGAATGCAGTTAATCTCTCTTTTCACTATCATTCCTGTCATACTGTGTTCCTTGTTTTTGTTGGCACATTAAGAAAAATCCTGTTTTTTTGTTTTAATTCCTCGTTTAAAAAAAAACACCTTTCAATCAAAAAGTTTTTCCTCACGTTATTGAGATTGTAGAGTGAAAGCTTCAGTCAGCTACTACTGTGGACTGAATGGCAACAATGAGGATGCCTGTACTTTGTAGGGGAAAGTCCATCAGTAACATATTGGGAAAAAATTGTTTTTGGACTGATGAACTGAACTTTGAACTACTTTTTGTCGAAAAATGTACTTTCCCAACACCCATCCTGTATTTTTCATTGCAGTTTTAGAAAAAAACAACAGCAAAATAATAATGATGAGTAAAAAAATAATAATAATAATAATACCAAAACTGCAATGTCATCATTTGCCCGCACAGTTGTTAAAGTGGTAACCCTCACCCTATCTTTCAGGGATGCTCCTTTTGTACTTAAATCACTCCCCTGTTTCCAATTAACCCGTTCACCTGTGGAGCTTTACAAACAGGTGGGGGTTTATTTTACTATTCTTCAACTTTCCCAGTCTTTTGTTGCCCCTGTCTCAGTTTTTTTTGCTACATGTTGCAGGCATTAATATTAAAATGAGAGAATTTATTCCCAAAAACAATAATGTTCATCAGCTTAAACAATCTATTTTTTTTCATTGTTGTTGTTGTTGAACATAAATTGGGAAGGATTTGTAAATTACAGTGGGGTTTTTTTGTGTTAATTTACATTTTACACAACATCCCAACTTCATTGTAATTGAGGTTTGTATGCAAGTCATCCAAGGGCCATACACACCTATGCAATAAAAATAAATCCTGTTTATTATCAAAGTTATTGATTGTGTAGTGGTTGATTTGCCTAACATTTCACTCAGTACTGATGAAAGTGTGTGGAGGGTTGTCTGACTCTGTGAGCCTTATGATTGACTGGTGACTAGTGGAGGGTTTAGTCATCTGGGATGAACTCCAGTTCCTCATAAACCCTGAACAAGAAAAGTGGTATTGAAAATGGCTCAGGGATGTTTATTAGTAGGCATTGAGCTGTAGGGACGTTTTTGTGAGGAATGGAGCAAATGCTCTTATGGCTGATACGTTGCCCAACCCGAAATCAAACCCAGCACAATGAGTTCAGTTGCCTCGTGGTGGGTTGATGTGTGTTCATTCCAAAGACAACCCGGAAACTAAATGAATCAAAAAATGGGGTGGAGAGGGGGGGGGGTACGTTAACATTCAAGCGGGTTTAAGTCAAATTAATAACAGCAAATATGTACTACATTATAAACGACCTTTTGGATGTATGAGGGGTAAAATGAAAACAATAGGCTAAAACCATTTTCAAGTTAAGTTACGTCGGCACCTGCGCGCTCAACGGGGACATTACCCCGACCTGTGGCCGGCGAGAGCACACGGGAGTCGGGACGCACATGAAGTAACTTCAGGATGACACCATTTCACGTTTTGAAATGTCAAAATATGTCTTACCTTGGCAGAGAATGGTGGCGAAGAGAAGGACCAGGGAGCCCAACAAGTGCATGGTGGCGAGTCACACGCGGGGGTCCTCGAGGTACAAGAAAAGAAAAAAAAAATGGATTCGCACGACCAGTTGTCGTTGATGAAAAATGTAGTTTGGTGTTCTTTTAATTATCCTGGAAAGCGGTGGAAGTAGTGGAGATTTCTGTTGTTGTTGTTTTTTTTTTCCTCGCTTTGTTTGAATGTTTTTGGGCTGTTTTGACAGGGGAACGTCGCTCACGAACTCAGTCAGGGCTGGAGCCAGTTGTGCTGGAACAGGTAATGGAGAGTGGAGCGAGGCAGGAATGGACAGAGAGAGGAGGGGGGAAGAGTGCCAAGAAAGGGTGGGGGTTGAGGGGGCACATTGTCTCTGAACCACGCCCCCTCCCTTCCTTTCACCCCTCACACACACCCTCTCTTCAAACTGCCCCCCCCCCCTTCAAACAAGTGCTCTTCTTCCACAATGCCCCCACCCACCTATTCAGTTCCACCCCAATCATGTTCCCCTCCTACCTTTCCTCTCAATCCCTTCACACTTATCTCAAATATTTCTTTATTTTAATTCTTTATCAACAAGCCCCCGCCCCCACTACTACCACACGCACCCACAATCGCACGTAGAGATGGCGGGAATACAAACCGCCAAAATATGAAATTCAACAAGGAGGAGTACCGCCATTCAAACCGACAAGTGGGTCGCCCCCTTGCTTCAGCTAGCTTGTCATTTCCATGTTTAAAAAAAACACGCTGCATCTTCGAGATAACTGAGGCAGAGAAGTAATCCAAAGTGATGTATTTGTTCACTTTGCCGACAAAAGTAACACGCTGCGACTTTATCGCTTCCCTGCCGAGTAGCGACACAATTATCAGAAAATACAGTCGGCCCATAGCGAGATTGTAATAGAGTAGAAACGCCTTGAGAATTCATAGGTAGCGCCGTCTAGTTGCTCACATGGGGTCTTTATTAAGACACTTACACACCGAGCAGACAGAATTGCGGCACAGTGCTAGCTTGGCCATACTTAGCGCTAGTTGCTCATCGACCAAACGTGTTGTAGCCTGGTGCTTTTTCCCGCTGGTTTGGATGTCAAGTACGCAACAGCTCGGCAATATATAGTTACTGTATGTCCAAATAAGATCAACTTTTTTTCCCCAAATTAATACTAATGGTTTGTCATCTGTTATTTTCACACATTAATAACCATTTTAAAGTATTGAAATTAGCTGGAGAGAAAATCTGTTGGACACTTGAACTGTCTGAGAAGTAGGAAAACTCCATGTTTATGTTCCAAGGGCATTAATTTCACCCAGTGTGCCTCATGGGCAGCGTCCCATTTCTGGAACATCATGATTTTCACGCATTATATCCTTCAGTCTATCAAAATATTTAAGTGTTTTAACCTGAATAATTTGGTGTCAGGAGAGGATAACTCTTCGGTCAAAATTAGCACGGAGTTATTTCCCTTTCCTTCCTGAGCCAACATTGCTGCCTCAAGTTATCATATAACTTAACCATAAACGAAAAAGAAGTGTTATTTCCTTGATTGTGGCCTGTTAGGAGATTTACTTTTATCTCAATAAGGCAAAAAATTGCCACCCTGCCCATGAATGTGATAATGTTTTGTTGAATTTTTTCTGATAGAACAGTGGTGTCAAAAGCCCCGGGGGCCAGATCTGGCTGCCACATAATTACACCTGTGTCACGTTTATCCACTTCATGTTCTTCTGTACCAACATTTCACATTACATATCTTTGCTTTTAATAACATTGAGGAATAGCAAACGTTTTAAAATAAGTATGGACTAGTCAGTTTATTTTATTTGAACGTGAAATTCATTAGGGGAAGTTGAATTTCATTGGCTTGTCGAAGGTGTCCGTCCACCCAGCAAGTGTGAAATTAAACAATGTAACATTTTGTCGGCTGCCCATTTTTGAAACGTGTCTGTGAGTGAGCCGTTCTGCTTTTTTCGTGTCACGCGTGTCACAACTCAACTAGTTTCCATAATGCCGGTGCCACACAGCTTTTCTCCATCCATGACACGGCAGCCAGGCTGAGAAGAAGCTCTGCAGTTATCAAATAATAGTCAGACTACAAGGAAGCGCATGTCCAAACCGAAATGTAAGCAGTGCTGCAGTGTTAGCACAAATTGCACTGAAAAAAAAAAGCACTCAGGTCTTCTTTTATTCACAATCTGTTAGTGGCTGCTTAGATCATCACAATCCCCAAACAACACCATCGGTCATCATGATAATGAGTCGGTACTTTGGATTTTCAATAGTATTTCTGGGCAAAAATGTGATAGATGAAAGGAGACTTTGGTAAGTGCCTGTAATAGAGGCAGTAGCACTCGAGGTATGGCCTCCGTTTTTATGGATTACTGTTTTTAGTAAGACAGAAATGGTCACACTAGAATGTTTTCAAGATACTTCTACTCAGAGAGCATTTTTCAAGTGTTTGTGTTCCCTGGCTACAAAAACACTGCTTTGAAAGTACCAAAAGGATAAAACTGCAGTTAATAACAATATTTAGCCAATGACCACTGGACAACAAATTTGTGACCTATAAAGCTTCATTCGAACAGCTGCCATGTCACAAATATCTCACCTGGATCTACCAGGGTCTGATGTTGACGCGTTACCATCAAACGTAAAAACAAAACTTGGATAACAACCCCAATAAGAAAGCCCTTGTTTTCTTTCTGAATACAGTATTTTCACTTTTTTTTTTTTTTTTTCGCATCAATCATGGGTGGAATCTCTGGAAGGCATACCATTGCAGATTTTTAATTATGGTCATCTGGAAATTTTAACTCACCAATTACCAAGCTGAGCTAATGGACCTTTCCGACCTGTCGATCACTCGTACAATAAAAGTCAATCAGAAAGCCACGTTGTCTTAAACCCTGGCTTGACACTCCCCTATTGTCGTATTGTCCCACAAGCAATGCTGGTTGTCAGTAGTGTGCGCTTGGAAAAGTTAATGTTATGAAGAAAATGTTCCGGGGATGTGCTTGGGGAACGTGCAATTCTGATGAAAGATATCCCGCTAGGTTACAAGGGGCCAGTTGATTCATTTTCCAAAGCCTAAAACCGAGTTCACGAAGTGTCTACGATGGATTAAGGCTCGCGGAAGACCGCACGTACATCTAAATGTGAACTATATCAACAAACACAAGGCTCCATGTTTGAAGGTAAGTGAGGAAGAAGTAACTTCTCTGACTTTGATTTCATTATTATCAGCGCTTTATACATTGCAGGAGAACAACTTTCACTTTTTTTAGGGTATCACTGACCTGCTGAATGAAGTGTGTAATGTTTTATCCCAAAGAGTCGGGTTCCTGATACATAAAGCCGCGATGTCATGAAAGAGAAATGTCTATTTCCCTATTTGTATCACATCAGACTTTTAAGACAGAGCACTGGGTTCGATTACGAGCCAAGTGAAATTAGTACACCCACTCACTTACAAAGACTACAATGATATTATTCATGATCTTTCCAAGTAAAAAGTACTGACCCTGCTTTATATGCGCAGTATGATTCAACAATTCTATCCTGTTGGATTTCAATATGAAGTTTGTCAGGCGTCAAACTTTTTTGCATCGATCGCCAACATTTCGCTGTAACTCTGACATTGCGTCCTGCTCAGTCCAAAATCTTAATTCCGTGTGCATATCCTTGCATGAAATAGTTGAGACCTCTCTGTAGAACCATCTTGGACAAGTCTGACACACTTGACAAAAAACATACCCGAATATTATCTGGAATTCGCAATAGAGAATCGACTTCAAACATGTTCTGTTCAATCGCCATTTTCGAAGCTTGTGGGACATGGCTAAGGGGGCGGAGCTTAAGATCGCTATCGGAAAGGTCCATTATGCTCAGTGTCATGCACATTATTTGGCTACGTGGTTAAAAAAAAAAAAGACAAGATCAAATAAGCAATAACTTGTTATAATGGAGTACTGTGAGACAGCGCCACAAGCTATAAACACATTGTTACATTAGACTAAATGATTCATTGTGCTCAGTTTGGCGTCTACGGTGGTTGGTCGTGGAACACAATGTATCAAATTGTGCGAAATGGAAAAAGTACAATATATTGTTTTACAGCATCATATGCTTATACTGTACAGGCTTGCTGTTCAGGGCATCTATATATACAAATGATCAATGGCTGGGGGTACATTAGCAACTCTTAATTTTATGTGATGGTCCAGTCCAGACGAGTTTAACAGGTTGCGTAGCGTGCAGCGGACTTTAGGGTTAATGGCACTGATATTAATGCACCCACACGTCATATGTCACAATACTTCTTTTACTGTCTGCAAGCAACAGAGGGTGTTCTACCAGGATACAGCAGCCAATCATATTACACTGGAGAAGGGTGTGTCCTAACAGGAAAATGCATTGGAATCCTAATTATTCATGTCGAAATCCCAATAACGCGCCAAATGTCTGATATGATACATGCGCTTTCCAGTTTGTGACACTTGTAATTCGTTTTGGTTTTTGTTCTTTTGCATCCATCCATTTTCTGAGCCGCTTAACCTCACAAGGGTTGCAGGAGTGCTGGAGCCTATCCCAGCTGGCATCGGGCAGGAGGCGGGGTACACCCTGAACCGGTTGACAGCCAATCACAGGGCACACAGAGACAAACAACAGTCGCACTCACAATCATACTTAAGGGTGATTTAGAGTCTCCAATTAATGCATGTTTTTGGGATGGGGGAGGAAACCGGAGTGCCCGGAGAAAACCCATGCAGGCATGAGTAGAACATGCTAACTCCACACAGTCGGGGTCAGGATTTGAACCCCGAACCTCAGAAGTGTGAGGCCAAAGCTCTAACCAGTCACACCACCGTGCCGCCCCTTTATTAATTTGTTTCCTGAAATGTAAATGTCTTTCCGCTTTCATTATTGTATTTTCCGAAATGTACAAAATTCTCAAAATTTGTTATACTGTTCGCCACTTTCCAGCCAGCGTAGGTGACACTGATTATGTGTGTGTAGCTAATGTTGTGACTGGTAATCCGATGTTAGGAATTATGTCATAGGGGCTTTCTTTTGTTTCCAAAAAGGAGGCGTGGTGTGTGTGGGCGGTTGAACACCTGGTGCCCGCAGACGTACAGACGCACACTTAGCGTACACGCAGCGGGGTTGACGTATCGAAGGAGGCTTTCCGCCTACAGGCAGCTGACAGAAGGTTCATGGTAATTAGGCTGTATAGGATGGGTCCAACGTTAATCATAATGAAGACATTTCCATATTAATAATTCAATGCTAATTAATAATTGAGCGCACCGGTTATATCTTCTGACTTTTTCATACAGCAAGTACATTACCAAGCAGGACCAAAATGATGATAATCCATTTGAAAACTCTTCTAATTATTGAAATTAACATCTTGCGCCAAGGCTTCCTCTGAAAAGTGCTTCCGCCAAAGTTGATGAACTTGCAGCTTGTAAAATTTTGAGTTTGTGCAGTCTTTTTTGTGTGGAAAATATGCTTTAAATTCTGTTAAAATAAAAAAAAGCTTTGATGTTATATAGTGTACATATTGAATGTTGATTAACTATCTTTGTGAGATATTTTGGTATTCATTAATCAGACAACTTTAATAACCAAATTAACCTCTGTTAATAGATGACACTAATGTCAAGGCTTCCTCTGTAAAATGGAATCATCAGTCAATCACCTTAAAGCGCATAAAAATTGAAGTTGGATGAATATTGCCATAAATGTTGTAGATATTTTCAATTTTGTTGAACATTGTAAGAGAATAGTAGAGTTAAAAATCGTCCAATATTCATTATGGATACAACAATTAGTATATCCACTGAACAGCCCAGTCTTTTCTCCATCCATCCGTTTTTTGGAGTTGCTTATCCTCACAACGGTCGTAGGATTACTGTAGCCAATCCCACCAATCTTTGGGCGGGAGTCGGGGTACACCTTGAACTGGTTGCCAGCCAATCGCAGGGCACATCCACAACGTTGGGGCAATTCTGAGTCTCTAATTGATGCATGTTTTTTTGGGATGAGGTAGGAAATCGGAGTGCCCGGAGAAAACCCACGCAGACACGCGGAGAACATGCAAACTTCACACAGGCGGGGCCAGGATTTGAACCCCGGTCCTCAGAACTGTGAGGCAGACGCTCTAACCTGCTGCTCCACCGTGCCACTCAGTCTGAAGTCTACGTAACAATTAAAGACTCAATAAATTACAGTTATCACATAACTGTGGCCTCTCTGAGCTTCCCCACCTCATCTTTAATTTATGACTGTAGTCCTCGTCTGGTCTTTGGCATAGTTACAGTATTTATATGAAATGATTACTGTAGTTTTATCATTTTCTTGTATCCTTTACTCAACTGACATCTTATGCTCAAAGCTTGTGTATGTTTACAAACATATTTAATTTAGCTGTTTTGCTCTCCCTATGTGGTTTACATTTTCCTTTTGATTTTTTTTTCACTTTGTCTTAAAGATGTGGTTAGAGAAGTTAACTTCAATGTTAAGTCATGTTTTGCACTTTTTGATGACTTTTGAGTCCCATTTGTTTGGTCTGCTTGAGAAGAAAGAGCGGTGAGTGAACTGTGAGGTAAACAGTTTTGTTTGCTTCTTCCGCCAGGCCATATGTTTATAAAAGTGTATTTTAAGTTACACTTGTTGCAGATTTCATTTTATAGTCACATCAATACCAAGATTGAGATATGACCAATGGATGTTGGATCTTCCAATATTGTTTCAGGAAAGCACTTATAACCCAAGATAATTTGTTAAATGTCAATGCATCCAAGTTAGTGTAAAGGCTAGTTTGTGATTAGTTGTTCTTCCTCGGATGCGGTGGTTTCTTGTGTGCATCCATTTTCTGTACCATTTGTCACTCGGGTCGCGGGAATCCTGGAGCCTATCCCAGGTGTATTCGGGTGAAAGGGAGCCTACACTGAACTGGTTACCAGTCAGTCTTAGGGCACATAAAGTGATAGACAACCATTCACACTTACATTCACTCTCAGTCAGAGGGAGGAATTGAACCTGCGCTGCCTATGGCACAGTCAGCCATATGTACCTCGACACCATCAGTGAGAGTAACAGTTTTGACAAGTCGAAAAGTTTTGAAAACTCTCCTTTAAGTTTTATAAGCAGGTATGCTATGGTAGACTCATCCATCCATCCATCCATTTTCTTTGCCGCTTATCCTCACGGGGGTCGTGGGGAGTGCTGGAGCCTATCCCAGCTGTCAACGGCCGGGAGGCGGGGTACACCCTGACCTGGTTGCCAGCCAATCACGGGGCACATAGAGACAAACAGCTCCGCTCACAATCACACCTAGGGGCAATTTAGAGTTACCAATTAATGTTGCATGTTTTTGGGAAGTGGGAGGAAACCGGAGTGCCCGGAGAAAACCCATGCAGGCGCAGGGAGAACATGCAAACTCCACACACTCCACACAGGTGGGGCCGGGATCGAACCTGCCTGGTAGACTCAGTCAAGTAAATTAAACACGACTTACAGTAGCTTTAGAAGAGTTGTAGGGTGGGTGCATTTCTATATGCAACCGACCCGCCGAAACTGCGGGCATCGTGTTGGACAGTAGTAGAACTTAACTTGATATATTGTGCCTATTGGGCATGGAGTATACTGTACAGTATATGCTTCCTTTCCCACTGTAGACTGCTTACAAGTTTTGTAACAGTCACTACCATGTACTGTCAGGTTTAGTTGCATGTACCTATTAGGTTTCTCATCCTCATTGAGAATCTTGTGAATCCTTTTTGACAGTTCAAAATTCTTGCCGGGCATGTTTGGCAATTACAGCCTGTCATGTTTGCCCATCCCATCCGTCCGCAGGTGTCTTTTTACATTAATATTGTCCACCTTTGCCTGAAATGGCTGTAGCATAATGAGGATAGGGTGAATCGTAAATGAATGGAAGAATATTCCAGAGGCGAACTTTTCTTTATTCTTCTACAATAGTTAAGAACATCTATCCATCCATCTATTTTCTTTGCTGCTTATCATCAAAAGCGTCGCGGGGAGTGCTGGAGCCTATCCCAGCTGTCAACGGGCAGGAGGCAGGGTACACCCTGAACTGGTTGCCGGCCAATCGCAGAGCACATAGAGAGCAACAGTCACACTCACAATCACACCTCGGGGCAATTTGGAGAGTTCAATTAATGTTACATTTTTTTGGGATGTGGGAGGAAACCGGAGTGCCCGGAGGAAACTCACGCAGGCACGGGGAGAACATGCAAACTCCACACAGGCTGGTCCCGGATTGAACCCCGGTCCTCAGAACTGTGAGGCCAACGCTTTACCAGCTGACCCACCGTGCCGCCCAGTTAAATTCATAAAATATATGTTTGGGTTCCCTCATCATGGAACAGATTCTGTTTGACTATGGATGTGCCATTACACAGTACATCATTCTGTGGGTCAGGCATGAAATCAGTCGCTTCCTGTTTACTTGGTTTATATGTCATAGTTTCCAGCCACATTCACACGTCAAACGACAATTGTTGATGCTTTCCTGTGAAAGTGAAACGGTTCCATTTGAGAAGTTGCTAAAATGTCATTTCAGGACGCTGCAGACGGAATGATTTACCCTGTGACTGCATGATCATGCTTGTCTGGTCACAAGATGTGTGAGTGCGTACACAACGCGTAAGTGTGTGTTTGTGTGCGCGTGTGTTTGTTAGTGTGGTCGGGGGCGAGTCTGTGTTCCTCACCCTGGTGGTGAAATTCATCTAGGTCTGTGATGGTTTGTGTAAATAGAGTATGGGAACCGGCTGTGAAAACCTAATGCAATTTGATTAGAAGTTAACTGCAAAGCAATATTTTTGCCGCTTCGCTGCCCTGTAAGGGGTGTACAGAGGATAAAAAAAGAAGAACTGTTTGGTTCTTTTCTGTGTGGGTGAAAGCGAATGACTGATGAACTGGCCTGAAGCTTGTTCCTTGTTGTTACCAAACATCTTGCTTATAATTGGGAATCCAGGAGAAGAGACCAAATATGAAAACAAAACGTCTTTACCAATGAGTCGACCAGGCTGTAATGTTAAAAGTTTCCATTACAGGAAAAATGCAACTGCAGGTTGGTTTTGTATTCACAGAGGAATTTTTTTTTTCTCTCTGTCCCCCGTGGCTGCTGGAAGAGATTACACACGGAATAATGAATTACAATACGTCATGTCATGTAGCAGAACGTGCTGGTGCCCCTGCTGTCTGTCATTTGATGAAAGAGTGAGCGCTCTTATTTTGACACATTGTGAGGCATCTTGTGACATTGCTGCGGCTAGCACGCAAACAAATGCGGCTTTGCCGCGGACAAGGAGAGTGGAGAAATGACAGCACACATTTTTTTAGATATTCAAGCTTCGCATCTTTACAGAGGAAATAGGCAGCAGCTCCCCCACTCCACTCAACTCTCCACACACACACACACACACACACACACACACACACACACACACACACACACACACACACACACACGTACACACAAAAGCAAACAAACACACACACATCGACTGATGTTGCACACCTAATTTACATACAGTATCTGTGCTTCAGCTTGAGAAATAACATACAGCATTGTTTTAATGGATTCCCAAACCAGAGTTGGTACCAGGTAGCACAACTGCCTGCCTATCTATCTATCTATCTATCTATCTATCTATCTATCTATCTATCTATCTATCTATCTATCTATCTATCTATCTATCTATCTATCTATCTATCTATATCTATCTATCTATCTATCTATCTATCTATCTATCTATCTATCTATCTATCTATCTATCTATCTATCTATCTAAACACTGAATACTGTATAATCTATAAACCAAAAATACAACAAAAGTACTCGCCTTTAATAAAAGATGGAGGCATAGGGCGAAAGAATGTGGAGGAGGGAAGCAAGGGAACTCTTCATTTTAACATTAAAAAAGGTCCATCCATCCATCCATCCATCCATCCATCCATCCATCCATCCATCCATCCATCCATCCATCCATCCATTTCTTCTGCATATCCAAGGTTAGGTCGCAGGTGGAGTAGCAGGGAAGACCAGACTTCCTTCTCCCCAGCCAGTTCATCCAACTCTTCGAGGTGGAACTCGAGGCGTTCCCAGGCCAGCTGGGAACACATCTCTCTGGCTTCTCTCTCCAGCATGTCCCCATATTTTCCTCACCAGGGAGATGCCAATTCGATGCCCGAGCCCTCTCAATGCGGAGGAGCAGCGGGTATACTCTGAGCCCCTTCTGGATGATCATGCTTCTCACCCTTTCTCTAAGGAAGAGCCCAGAAATCCCAGCAGAGCAAACTTATTTCTGCTGCTTCTATCTGGGATCTTGTTTGTTCTGTCTTGACCAACAGCTCCTGACCATAGGTGTGTGTAGGAACATCGATGGACCGGTAATTTGAGAGCTCCACCTTTCATCTTACCTCCTTCTTCACCACAATTGACCAATACAAAGTTTCCATCACTCCAGAAGCTGCACCGGTCCACCTGTCGATCTCCAATTCCATTCTTTCCTCACATGTGATAAGACCCTACGATACTTGAACTCCTCCACTTGGAGCAGGATCTCATCCCTGACCTGGACGTGGCACTTCACCCTTTTTTAACAAAGGACCATGGTCTCAGATTTGGAGGTGCTGATTCTCATCGCAACCACTTCACACTCGGCTGATAGTTGGAGATCATGGCTTGATGAAGCCAACAGAACCACGTCTGCAAAAAGCAGACATCCTGTACAGTGGTTCTTCTACTTACAAAATTAATCCATTCTAGAAATTTTTTCATAATGTGAATTTTTCATAAGTAGAAGTGCATTTTGCATGTAAATAGGGTCATCTGTTCCAAGCCCGCCGACCCTCACCGGCACCAAAAATAAGCATTTAAAGTACATCATGTAAAGAGTAATAAAAACACGTTTATCTTTGGTGAAGAGAACAGGTGAGTGACAGGCAAAAGGAATCGTGGGGGATGGAGGAGGAGGCAAACTTTCACACGCAAGAAAAAACATATGTATGAACGTACGCACGCACACAACTTGATTCCGCTAAAGTTTCTTCCAAGAAAGATGAATAAACTTGCAAAAAACACAAACAAGAAAGTTGTACCTTTCCAATGTGTGTTTGCTTGTGACAGGGCTAACGTGATTTGGTGAGAGTCAAGTATCCAAGGGAATCAAAAAGCATCATGGGTAAAGATTGACGTCCCTCCTAGCCAATGGGATGCCAGGAAGATGCAACGGCGATGGCCAATGGGAGAGCAGCTCTATTGCGCCACAAAAACCAAGATACAGAAAGTGCATCATGGGTAAAGATTGGTATCTCTCCTAGCCAATGGGATCCCAGGAAAATGCTCTGGCAATAGCCAAGGGGAGAGCAGCGCCGTCGCACCACACGAACCAAGATACAGGATGTTTACGTCTGGTGGAATTTGGGGAATCCAGGGCCTATTTTTTCCCTTCGTATCCTGAATTTACTTTGTCACTAGAGACATTATTTTTCCCCGAGGAGGTGTTTAATAACCCGAATTTTTTGTTACTAGAGACGTTCGTAAGTACCGATACCACTGTGCTGGCATCTGATAACTTTCGTATAAGGAATGAACAGCCTGTGTCAATGGGTTTGGTACCCCATAACCCTGAAGCACTCCCCACAGGACCCCCCGGGTGACTTCTCCAAGTGCACAAAACATGTAAACTGTTTGGGCGAACTCCCATGCACCCGCAAGGACCCTGTTTGTTATGGGAGGAGACTCTGTCAGGGTATAAAGCCCCAGACAAACGAGATCCTAGGATCCTTGGGATACACAAACGCCTCCACCACGAGAATGTGACAGTTCAAGGAGCGGAGGGTCTGCTATTTGTATTACATTTCATACAGATCAGGATTCATTCAAAAGCAAAATTGCATTTAGACGCTAGATAGTAGGTAATTACTCCTTCTCGTCTCCAGGTTAACGCCCACCCAACCCCTTGGAGGCTTTTGCCCCCTTAACCCTCTCCTTTGCTTGACCAATGGCCGCCTTGTTCGCCTTGAAAGAGTTTTTGTAAGCTGTGTCAAGCAGCAAAGAGAGTGACCCTGACATTTTGAGATTGTCTAAGGGATGGGAGGATCCACTTAATGGCCACTCCTGCTCTCTGGCCAGCAGCCCCTCACCGGGTCGATAATTGCTTCATTATTTAATCCGATTGAGTGCGGGAGTGGGCTGCTGTCGATGGTGACTTACCTCCCTTTCTGCAAAGAGTATGTCTTTTATTGATTTCATTGTTCTCTCGCAGAGCCTAACTTTTCCCTCTCAACTAATCCTCACATTTGCGCCAAGAGAAGCTAAATAGATTTTTTTGTTTGAGACCCCCTTTTCTGCGTCCAGCAAGCTCTTATTTTAAAGGAGATCAATATGGACCACTTCTTGTTAGTGCCAGAGAAACAAACTCGTGCTCAGGAATGTCCATAGAGTCATTGGCTGCAATATTTGGCGCACATAGACAGTCTCATGAGAGTGGGAAAAATACGCCTTTAAAATGTAATGCTCGTTTTTGTTTTTTTACTCACACTGACAAAGAGGTTCACATTTACCTTTTCTGGTGGGTTGAACAACTGAAGGTTTCCTATCTGCCCCACAGGAAAAGTCAAATTTAATTACAATTAATCACGGCTCCGTACAGCATTTTAAGGTCACAAATGACGGAAATAACTATTTTGTGCATAAGAATACATCCTTACACACCTCCATACCTGTGGTTTTTCATTTTACTATATATATTTATGGTCTGGAAGGGTTTTTCATTTTCCAAATATTTAATTTATTTCTTAATATTGATGTGTACTGGGCTTACGGACAGATTAGTGTTATGTCTCTATATTTTGAACGGAGCTACAATAAGTCCCAAGTCGAATATCCCTTGTGCCAATTGGCACAAAGACATTAAGTTGAGCCAATTAGAACTGAGTTCCTAGCCAAAACAGCAACACCTACTGAGGCACAAGAATAGTATTGAGTCTGACTACTTGTTGGAAACACCTACTACTTCACTACTAAGGATGATTTTACATTATATAACTTTAATGACAATTTGTGTTCCACTCGATTATGACTCCATAATATTTTCCATCCATCCTATTTTCATAGCCGCTTATCCTCACAAGGGTCGCGGGGAGTGCTGGACCCTACCCCAGCTGCCAACGGGCAGGAGGCAGGGGACACCCTGAACTGGTTGCCACCCAATCGCAGGGCACATCGAGACAAATAACCACATTCACAATCACACCTCGGGACAATTTAGAGTGTCCGATTATTGTTGCATGTTTTTGGGATGTGGGAGGAAACCGGAGTGCCCAGAGAACAGGATTGAACCCGGGACCTCAGAACTTCGAGGCCAACGCTTTACCATCTAAACGACCGTGCCACCCTCCATAATATTGTGTGTGCCAAAATTTATTTTCAGCGCCTCATTGGCTGCTTCTACTATGCTTTGCTTCAAGATGTAAATAGTCTGTTTTAATTTGTTCGAAAGTCCTTTTCTAGTTCAACTCTATACTTATCATCAGAATAATATTCTTTAAAAAAAATACTGTCCTGAGCAGGGTCATGGACAAGCTGGAGCTTATCCCACCTGACTTTAGGCAAGAGGCGGGTGGGGTATGTCCTGGACTGCCTGGCAACTAATTGCAGGTTCCATCTAGACAAGTATTCACACTCACATTCTCAACTCAACACCACTTAACTTTGTTTTTAGAGCACTTAAACAACAACCAAAGTGCTGTACTTGAAAACATAGAGGGCAAAGACGGCGGAAGGATAAGGTAATGTTTGTTCGCCCCAGAATGGGGATATCTGAAATTCAGCAGTAATGTGGGATACTCGAAATAAAAAATGGAATGCTATGAGGACAATGGAATACAAACTCATTGTATATGCTCAAGCACATTGACACATCATAAGACAATATTCAATTGGATGGCACAGTCAAGAATTGTCCATTTATACATTTTGGCATAATAATAATCACAGCTGCTAATTTATATAAATTCCCCGTCTGAACCATTTCTGTATTGTCAAAATTTTGTCAAGAATATTACAAAGGACAGTGATTGCAATGTATTATGCAATTGAATAAAAATAATTCTCCAAACTGCAAAATTGTGTAGCATAGTCATTATAATTGTAATTGGTAATAAAATGGTGTGTCCCAAACAGTTTTTTTCCCCTCTTGAAAAGAAACACACACAAACAAACATTAAGGTGTTATTCCATTAAATTCATTCATGAAAATTTTGTGGATACAGCGTTGTAGTGGCTGGCACAAAAAATGCTGGGTCAAGAGGAACGCGTATCTTTTGAAGAGTGATTTAAATGATGGGAGGTCAGCATGAGGGGGAGACTTACAGAGGATGAGGGCAACGACGGAGAAGGCTCTGTCCCCCCAGGTTTTGTGCTGTGTTCATGTTATGAGGAGAAGGCTTGTGGAGGATGAGGGCAAGAATGTAGGGGTGGAGCAGGTCTGTGAGGTCGCTAGGGGCCTGGTTGTGAAGGGGTTTATGGGTACGAAGGAGAAGTTTGAATTGAATACGCTGGGGGATGGGGAGACAGCAGGGGTCTTGGAGAATAGAGATGATGTGGTTGTGGGAACGGGTGTGAGTGAGGAGGCTGGCGGCGGAGGTCCAGATGAGCTGGAGTTCAATGCCATTGAGAATGCAAGAAGTGCACAGCTGAATTCCTTCTTGTTGCGCATGTTGTGTGAAGCTGTACATGGATAAGAGGAGCAAGACTGTACAGTATGAGGGTTAGGGGAACATAGATGTGTGCGGGCTGGATGTTGAAACTGTAATTTGGCAGTGTCGGGGTGGATGGCGTCACTCACATTTTCCATAAACTGAGTTTGAATGTAAACAAACAACTGCAAAATTTGTAACAGCCAATAGTTGACCCGTTAGTGAGTAACACACGCACACGAAGAAAAGTTCAGTTGTGCTCTCCACTTTCGTCCTCTCTCTCGCTTCGTTTTGTCACCCACTCTCGTCCCTTTCCATCTCTCCGGGATCCATTCTTTGCTGAATGGATGTTAGTTGTATGGAAGAAGCTCCTCAAAATTGTTGCAGACAAAAGTCTGATAGCACCAGTATTCTCCTCTCATTTAAATACAATGCCCAAAAGGCTCCAATAGCACAAACGGCAAATCACCATACGCAACGAACAGGGTGGATTACGATTCATGGAGAGTATTTGCAGAGCTGTTTTAACAGGCTGCCCCGTCAGAGGCCCCCCTCTTTCAACGCACATTCACATTCATATCTCTGCGCAATTTAGTCACTGACCCTAAAATGCACGTTTTGACTACATAGCCGGAGTGTCCAGAGAAAGCCGACGCAAGGACGAGATTTAAACCTCAATCCTCATAACTGTGGGCGAACCACTTGTGCACCCTGCCGCCTCCTCAACCGGTCTGCATTTACCTGGCACAAGACACACTGACAAGAGCTTGTAATATTTTCACCTTAATCAGTGGCAGTACTTTATTGGTGCAAAATACAAAAGTCAATTTTTACAGTATGATAATGTTCATTTTGCAAAAATGAAAATTGCTAGCTTTTGCCTCCTTTTTCGAGAGTATGAAAACAGTTTGATGCGAAGGCTCCAGAGTGTAATCTTTGGAAACCACAACCTTATCAGCCTCCTGCAAATGGGCCTGTATACTGTTGCTCTGAGGCATCTGCCAATGATTCCCTTGTCTACTTTATATCTCCATTGTCTGCATTTCACCGGTCCTGCTACCGTACGTCCCGTCTTATCAGCTCCTCGCATTGCCTCGTGCTCTCCCAGCTGTGTCGTTTTACACCGTTAGGCTCTCCTTTAAAAAAAAAAAAAAGTTCCTGTTTCTTCTCTCTGCCTTTCCCCGACTCACCCGGCGCTTTGTTGATTCTTACGAGTCCCATCTACAGTATGTCCATAAGTCTCTTCCTAAACCATCAAGGTGCGGGTGCTATTGAGGATTAGGCACTTGACACAATAGATTTCGAGTAAAAAAAAAGGCTCCCATGCATTGACAAATATGTTCCTGTGAATGATTACAAGATAAAAATGGTCGAAATCAAATCAAGCCAAAATTTAGAGAAGAAAATGTACCTGTAAAGCGTCACAAAACTGTAATAAAGGTCTGAAGATGACACACAACAGATTATTTCTATTTTTCTTGGCTTCCTATGGGAAAAATTAAGAAATGAGAAAAGATCCAATGAAGAGGTACAAGAAAAAAAAATCTAATTTGGTGAAAATCACTGCTTTCTCTCATAAACACCACAAAGACTGTGGTTGTATGTAAAAAAAAAAATAAATAGATTGAAAAAAAATCTTTCCCTCAAGGAAATGATTGAAAGTGGCTTTATGAGCGCAGACATTTTGCCATATAGGACCGTGAAATGAACTATAAAAGTTGATCTCGGTCACAGCACAAAAACCTTTTATGTCTTATTTTATTCTCTGATATTGCTCCGCGTTATCCCGTCATAATGGCCACCATTACTTTACACGCAGACAGTCAACGTGAGCGTGCAACTGTTACTTACCGTGGTTTAATGCCAAACTGCCTTTGTCCCCTTGGGCGGGCTTTACTGTATAATCCTTGTATTGAGCCCACATGTTGGCATAAATTTGCCGTGACAAATCCCCATTGTGCTCGGTGACGGAAAGTGATTCCATCAAATCTACAAACTTCCTGGAGAATTGGTTTGTAGCAATGCCTTTGTTTTAGTTTCACATATTTTCCATCGCCATTGTATTTTCAATCAGTGTATTTTCAGCTCTAAACATGACATGTAATGTAAGTATAATGGATGACGTGAAGCAGAATCCAAAATGACCAATACGCTTGATGTAGTTTATAGGTTAATATGGAGACTTTAATTTGTTTTCACTTATTTCTGCACAGGGATGCTACAGTTTAACATATAATTACAATAATCTTTGCGAGTCCAAATCTGGGCTCTGGCCTTCTTGTGTTGCTTGTGTGGGTTTTCTTGGGATACGCCAACTTCCTCCTCCAAAAGGCATGTTAGGTTCAATGAAGACTCTAAATTGTCTTTAGGTGCGACTGGTTGTTGAAGAATCGTTGTCTACAAGAGTGCCCTGTGATTGGCTGGTGACTGTCATGAACGAAGCTGGACCACTGCCAACAGGGGCGTGGCCTGCCTACCGCTCTGGGCGGTGCCACCTCCGGCACTCGTGACAGCTGTTGTGCTTTAGGCACTCTAATTGACCACGTATTTAAAGGGCCACTGCCATGAAATGCACGATTTTTAGTATGTTATTAATGAAAAAACGGCAGCCGACATGGACCCATGCCTTTTTTCACCGCAAAACATGATTTTGATATATACTTTTTTTGTCACTCCCGCCATAAAAATCCTCTCGAGGGATTTGTTTTCGAGAAGAAGCAGGATGTGCCGTACATGGCAGGACAGCCCTCAACTGGACTCATTTGTTTCTATTAGTTTTACCTCCGGGAAGGAAGCTCATTGTTCCTTCATGTTAGCCAAAATGCCGCCTCGTTGCGTTGCTGGACATTGCGCGAACACTTGGGAGGATGGATTTACCCTTCATAAGTTTGCAAACGACCCGGTTCGTCGTGAAAAATTGATTGCACGGGTGCAAAGGAGGAGAGCTTTGTGGGTTCCAAATGACAGGTACGTGTGTATACAGCTACTAAAAAAAACAATAGTTTGGAGCGGACCACGTAATCGGTCTCTTATAACATAACAAAAGATACGTGTACGTATGACAGGCGTGCTAAATGTGTTGATGTGCGCATCGGGCAGCGTCAGGCTCGCTGGCGAGGCGATGCAGCATCCTTCGGGGACGGTAGCGGCTATGAATAACGCTCCCAACAATGGCACACTCAGCCGCGTGCGATGACAACGTCGTAAAGTTGCCCGACTCAGCGCCATGATAAGCCACCTCGGCGGCAAAAATGAGCCACCCCGGCCGACAGGGCTCAGCCTTACCGGCCTTGTCGACAAGGCCAGCAACCGGCTCGGCCAGAGTAGATCACCAGCCTTGTCGGCCAGGGTGGCTCGTCGCAGCCGGCCGCTGGACTTGTCCGCTGGGGTGGCTTGTCGTGGCGCCGGGCCGCGATGGCTCATCTCCGCCGTGGAAGTGGATCGGACGGGGAGGCGGTTTGGCCGTGATCGCATATCATCATTGACAGCATAGACATTGAACAAGTGAATAATGTTATATGTATTTTTCATTACAATATCTATTTTAGAATGTTTATAGGGATGACACTTGACCTTTAACTTTGGAGTTTTGTCACTGCCGTTGCCTTGTGTTAGTGAGTTGCATTCACTGCCTGTGGGATTCTCCGCTTTTGTGCGTAAGTTAGAGTAACCCTCGTCACAGCGATTCTGTGCCCTTTGGTGTGATCATGTCCTGTTAAACTTGTTACTCTGCCCCATAATCATTGGACCTTTCTCTATGTCTTTTTGGATCCTACCTAGCCTATAGTGTTTTTGTGCCTCTGCCTTGTTTTGGACTCCCTTTTGGTACCGACCAGTTTCCTGAATAAAAACACATTGAACATTATGCCTCCGCCTGGAACTCCTGCATTTGGGTCCGCCTCCGCACCTTTGGTCTGTGACAGCGACCAGTCCAGGGTGTGTGCAACCTCTCGCTCAAAATCAGATGGTTTAAGCTCACCTGTGATGGTAAAGTGGATAAGCGGTATAGAAAATGGATGGATGGACGGATGAATGGAAGGAAGGAATCAAGGAAGGAAATGCAAGGAAATAGAGCACCGGTGTAGAGTGGTGATGAGGCTGAATACACTTGAATACTTGAAGACCAAGAATTGGAGGAAAGATGTCTTGATTGTTGAAGAACTATGTCACAATCTTACAACAGTAAAGCCTGAATATCACACACAAAAAAGGTTACTATAATGCATCATACACCCATCGCTGGTGGGAGGGCAGGACACTATCGCCAGCTCCCTGGCTCGCCATGGCTTTCCCCTCACAGATTTCACAGATCGTACATCCTTTGGGGAGCTGGTTGGCCTGCGTGGTGGGGTGACAGTTGCGGGTCATCATTGCCCCCGTGACCACTTTGCTTCATCCCCACAAGTCTCCCCACTTCGCTTCATCCCCACAAGTCTCCCCACTTTTAATGCAGGACACCTCACCACACACCATTGCGGTACACAGGGTAATGGTTGCCAGTTAGGGACCTGGTAACCATAGTACCAGGGTGGGTGGTGGCTATTCCCATTTCTCTTGGCATGACTCCGCGGGGCCTGCGCTATTCTATACTACACCACACCATAGGTGTAATGTTCTCCATATGCCTGCTTTTTTTGTCATCTGCGTGGGACGTACAGAGTCGCTGCCGCCTGAGTCGCCGCCACCTATGTAACCGCTTGGTTAAATTGCCCGGCTCTGTGAATGTATTTCCCGTGGAACATGAAAGGCGGCTGCCTCCGTCTTAAAAGTGTCGATTGGGCCTCTCTACATCTGTCAGCTGCCGGCGTTGTTTATTTCTCACCTCGGCCCGAAACTATTTGTTGGCTTGTCAGTTAATGGCGGCGGGGGCCGTCACCGGCGCAGACGGCGGCACTTCAACACTGCCTGCTGTTGGCTTCGGCTTTGAACAACAACCCAAAGTAAACATAAAGCACACGGATTCTTGTTATCCCTCTTTTGACACGACAGCGAATATTCTGGGGGGAGGACAAAAAACCTCAATCACTTTGTCTTGATGAGTTGCAACTCCAATGCTCCATGAAATTACCACTTAACTGAAAGATGGTCCTTGTTATTGCAATTTTTTTAATTAAAAAGAAATCTTGAGCCTGGTGGCATTTCAAAGGCACATTTGTTACAGATTTTTCTCCAGCCAAGTGAAGAAAAGTGCTTGACATTCTCTTTGCCATGAAAAGCAGTTAGATACAATCGCTCGTGGAACAAGGCCGCGTCCAAAATATGTAAAAGATGATGGAACTGAAAGCATTTTCGCTTTCATAACAACGCAAGCAGCTGGGGGCATTTGTGTCTCGATATGGGAGTTTGGGAGTCTGTCCAGATGCTCCACGTCGGTGACGAAGAACTGCGCCAAATGTTCTGCCGGAGCTTCATGTACGCCACGATAATCTTGCTCCCGCTTTGCGATTTGACAAAGTCTCTCCGCAGGAGGCGACAGACATGTGTCGAGTGAAACTTCACTTGTAAGATATAGCAGCTTGACAAACATTTTCACGCATTGAATGTCATTAACATTTTGGACAACGAACCGTCATGTTTCATGGTGTTGACATATGAAGCCAGAGGATAACTTGAGGGTGCGTGTATTCTTTTGTCACGCTTCGGCTTGCTCTTCTGTTTAACTTTTTGTGGTATATCGGCCAGCCATTAGAACAGCACCGCTGACAGGACATAATTGTCTGTGTCAAATAAACCGAGACAACACTTAAAGGAACACGTTATGGAAAATTTAGCTTTTAATGGCTTATATACAAATTGTTGGATCTCTGGAGTCATTGAGCATCCATTAAATGTGAAATTATGACATCAAGTGAATCTGCCTATTTCTGAGAATGTGTCTGTGACTGTGCCGCTCAGAATTGAAATTGGATCATTTACATAGTGCCACCCCCGTGCCGACTTTCTCTGTTGTCACCAGAATGAAATTTGAATCGGTGCTGCGGGGCCTTGCGACGTCGCAGATTACAGCCAATCAAAATTCAGAAAAGATTTCGCCCACGGTAAAACTACATGTCCCGGTTTTCAGATATATTTTTCCGGTTGGATAAATGTACTAAAGTACAATGTACTGCGTGCGCATCATGTGCAGCGGTGGGAAACCGACTATCATTTTTTTGAGACGGTCCAGTCCAATCGGGCTAGTAAAGGGATGCACAGATTTGGATTCACTACAAGTTCTTGACATGATCGTGGGGCTGATATACTACATGTTTGACGTTGTGCCCGCTGGATACGCCACATAGAGTACACTGATCTGCAAGGTAAAAAGTACTTTTTATTGTCAATTCTTCAGGGTTGAGATTTTGGTACTCACAGGCCCACGGTGCTAGAAAAGGCAGTACGAAATAGTAACATCAATATGCACACACTTAAATGAGGAGAGCTTAATTGACAAGTGTAATTTTTGACTCCACAGTTAAAAAATACAATCAACGTGGTCTTCATGGTGCTTTTTTAGACACGGGTTCAATAAAACGCCACCCCATAGCTCTATCCAATGTTGTCATGGTAATGAAAACCCCGCGCAGCACAGGGGCGGCGTAAGGAGTTGGCCATTTGCAAGAAACAATACTGAGCCTTGGACTGTTTTGACGAAATAATATGGGGAAAAGTTTCCACCATCCATCCACTATCCAACGCCTTATCCTCACAAGGGTCATGTCCCTATCCCATCTAACCTCAGACAAAAGGGTGACTAGACTCTGAACTGGTCATCAGTCAGTTGGAGTGCAAAGATCAAGACCATTGCTCTGTGCGGGAATCGGTCCCAGTCTGCCCACACCAAAGTCAGGCATGTGTACCAGTACGCCATTAGTGAGCTTTTGTGAAAAGTTTCAAATAGTTCCGAACAGATTTGGACTTTTGGGGGGAAATTACCCGCTTGAATATCATATAGCGCTTTGATTTTTTGCTCAATTTCCCGCTAAATTGTCATGAGAACAAGGCTGATGTATCTCAATGTCAGTGTGATAAATGATTGAGGGACTGCGTAAAGGCACGATACGCTTTCTGCTTCCTTTTCGTTCAGAAGTAAAACATCAGTGCTTGATGGCGCATCATCAACCAACAGTAAAAAAAGTCATTTTGCAAAGTCGGTGACTCATTCGGCGATGTGTTATTAGTTAGTGCGAACCCTACATAATCACCGGTTGCTTATCCAATATAACATTATCTTATTTAGGATTTAAATGCTGCTTTGCATTTACAGGCCCTCATCATAACCCCCCCCCCCCCCCGTGGAGTATTTTGTTTCGTGAAACGACATCAGTGCGCACGCTGCTTCGAGCTACCCGCCGTTCAGCCTTACAAAGGTTATTTAGAGCCAATCACCCTCTGTAATAAGAAGTCATAAAATGGAAAGAGCGGCGCTTGAATGGCGCGGGCCAGCTAATCTACATGTGAAACAGAGAAGCGTAAAATCAGCTGCAAAGAATCGGCGCAAGAATGCGCCACGGATGAGTCGAGATAGCAGAAAATGTCGCCAAAGTGCATTGAATGCACCATTGGTTATACTTAAACAGGTTAAAAAAAACACTGCATCACAAGCTTCACGTGATGATTTCTGAAATCAGATCAAGAGGTAAACAATAATAGTAGTTAGAGGCAATAGTACTGAAGGACGTGGCCAAAATGGATTTAAAATAAAGCATTTTGGGGTAACGTCAGCTTTCATTAAAATGGTTTCATAAGATTTCAAGAATTAAAAAAAAAAAAAACAGGAAATGCATGGTTGGAGGGTCACTGGCCTACAGTAAGTTGGATTTGTTTTTCGTTTCTGTTTGGCTGTCAGGATCTGTAACCCTTTCATGCTGGAACAGTTTTTTTGTGCCACAGTGGAGATGGCACTGTGGTTCTTTGTATTCTAGGAGTTTTATTGGGGTGAGAGGGTGAAAAGATAACTAAACAATACTGCCGGTGGGGGGGAGCTGCGTTGAGACCAGGAGCCCACCCGAGAGCGGGCTGCTGGACGGGACACCACCCAGGGCGGTCAACTGGCTCCTCCGAGGCACCCCAAAACCAGTCACAGGTCCCGAAAGCCACCCACCAGCCTACTACCCCTAAATTAGGTACAAGCTCACCCCCGGATTAGGTGAAATCTGCAAAGTAGCAATTACATAATTCTGCACATATTTTAAAGTTGTACGAACCTCCCCAGACACTAATTAATCTGACCCACACTGCTATAAACACTTTTTCTGCTCTTAAATACATTTTAAACTCTTAAACATACAAAAATGCACAGTAGTATTTTACATTATGTGCATTTTATTACTTGTTATCTGTTTTTTGATTGGCAGCACGGTGGATCAGCCGGAAAAGCGTGGGCCTCACAGTTCTGAGGTCCCGGGTTCAATTCCGGACCTGCCTGTGTGGAGTTTGCATGTTCTCTCCGTGCCTGTGTGGGTTTCCTCCGGGCACTCCGGTTTCCTCCCACATTCCAAAAACATGCAACATTAATGGGACACTCTAAATTGCCCCTAGGTGTGATTCTGAGTGGACAAACCTCTTATGCATTATAATGATGATGTTATTATATTCAATTACATGACCCAACCTCACAAGTTTAAATTAAAGTGGAATACATTCCTGGGAAATTAATTTTAAGAAAATTTAAGTGAAGCACATCGGCCTCACAGTTCTGAGGTCCGGGGTTCAAATCCCGGCCCCACCTGCATGGAAAACTCTAAATTGCCCTGAAGTGTGATTGTGAGTGGTTGTCTGTCTCTATGTGCCTTGCAATTGGATGGCAACCAGTTCAGGGTGAACCCCGCCTCCTGCCCGTTGACAGGTGGGATAGGCTCCAGCACTCCCGCGACCCTCGTGAGGATAAGGAGCTAAGAAAATGGATGGATGATTGTTTATTGATTATTTATCTGTTTTACATTTTTAATCTTTTGTGCATATTTACTGCTCCAAAAATTACATCAATGACGAAAATCCCCCCAAACGTACTGTAAACTGAGTTACAAGTTACAAACAAAACTCATATGTCAAGACGCCACCGTAAATCCTTTTCGTGATGTTTTTGTTGGCTTGCGTGTCGTGAGATTTTCCTTCGGTAACGTGTGCCTCGTCTCAGATTTGAGAAACGCCGGCGTAGGGGGCTGTCGCATTGGTCAGCATTTCCCCCTCAACACCCTGCGGTGACAACGCGAGCCTCCACTGTTCCAAACTGTGCAGCAACCCCTGAACTAAGTGGACCGCTTGGTGGCTTTTGTTCTATTTAGCAGCACAGCGTGACTGAAAGTGCAGCCCGCAGCAAAGACGTCTCAGACATGGCACAACAACCTCAGGCACCGCTCGCTTGATTTCAATGCAAAATGGGATAATGGCTCAAAACAGCGACTCCAAGCCAGATTTTAGATATGAACTCTTTTTTTGTGGTCCCTGGCCTCGGGCGGGTTTCGGGGGCCATTTGCATTGCATTGAACAGCTGCGGGCTGGAACAAAGACCTCCGCCGTGGCTTCCGTGCGCAGCTGTCTCTCCGGAAGCATTGTAATGGGCACGGCATGGAGCTGAAGGGGAATCCTGGGCCTGAAACAGAGCTGACTGTTATGCTAATGCGGGTGTTGTTGGTGGGTGTGGCTAATCGCGGCGAGCTGCGGAAGGTCAACGGCGCGGATGAACTCGGTGGCTTGAGTACGTCAGACCCTGAGGCCTCCAGCAGATAATGGCAGGCCAGTTTCAAGCAACAAACAGGACCAAAGCTTCCGGATAAAGATGTTCGCATCCAGCCGCATTCCAGAGTTGGGGGGGTCTTCACTGAGCGGGGGAGGGGCCTCCCGTGTCGTGCAACGGGCTCTGTTTAAACAGCCTTAATCAGATTTGAGTCGTTGAGGGTTGGGCTCGGTCTGCATTATTTCCCCCAACAATAAGAAGCTTTAGGTGACACCTGTAAGGTTCCTTTTCACACCCTGCAAACAAGGCGACAAGTTAGCAAACTTCACGTGGCGCTAAGTGGCTTCCGGACTGAGCAAAAAAAGCAAAACCGCTGGAATCTTTGGAAAGCCACATTTAGCTTAAGCACTTAACGGTGGGGGGCAGGTTGTGTCTTTTTTTAAGTAGCATTTTTATTTCATCAAAGTATTACTGTAGATTTACATGACGAGTATTCCCCCCACCACCAAAACGAGGACCAGTCTTATTAAAAAAATAAATAATCACGACAAAAGCCACAGTCTTGTAGTAATAGTTTTTCTTTCTTTTTTTTTTTTTTAGATATCACTCATGGACAGCCTTTTTTTGAAAGTCTTGTGATAATAAAGTTGTGTTTTTTCTTCTTTTTTAGAAACAAGCAATCTTTCATGACTAGACTATTTTGTCCTTGTCCTATTTTTCAGAACAAAAGACGTACTCTTACAAACGTAAATTGTTTTGAGTTGTATTTTTTTCAAACGATGTAATCTTATGTTATTTTAGAAAAAAGCTATTTTATAAGGGTAACATTCTTTTTTTTTCAGACAGAAATGTTTTGAGAATCATTAAAAAAATTCTACCTTAATAGAATATTTCAATTAAAAAGATGCAATGTGGAAGTATATAAATTGGAATCAAAGAATAGTCTTACTTTTTCTATTAAAATAAAAGGCTAGCAGTTCGAAGCATATGGTCAAATGTTTTTCAAATCACAAATCTAATCTTTTGGCTGTATATTTTTTAAAGAACAGTAGTAACTACAGGAATATTTAAGCATCAATCAATATTTTCAAAATATACGGTGGACTCTTTTTTCAGATAAAAAATAATAGCATTTTCATAGGTCAAGGCATTGAGTGTTGTCAATTTTCATGCACCCTTGTTGAGAGTTGAGTGGGCAGGTCGCAGCAAAACATTTATTGATTTTCAAATGATCCTAGACAAGAAAGTCAGGTAAAGCTGGTCAAAGTTCAAAAGGTGCATGTGTTGACTGTAAATTCATCGTCTGTGAGGGTGTCAGGATAGGATACCTGACCCCCAAGAAGCCTCGGGGCGCCCGGGTCGAAGGTTATGAATGTACACAAATGACATTTACTGCTCAAGACATCATTCCAAACATCCATCAGGCTTTAAAGGTACAACATAACCCATGTGAAACATCAACAAACCTAAAGAAGCTTACTTGAGCGCTGATGAACATTATAAGCATTTCGAATGCATGTAGCCATCTAAAATATGTCCAAAAGCATGACTCTTTTGACCAACTAGTATTTACAACCAACAACTGCATTGCTTCTCTGCGAACAATTCGACATCACATTGTTCATTTATTTGTCGAGCTCCTCCGACTGACATTCTCCGTTTGTCTTGTGTCACTTCATGGTCTGATTTGTTTTTGAACACAGTCTTGAGTCTCATTGCAAAACACCCATCCATCCATGTTCTTGGTCGCTCATCCTAACAAGGGTCGCAGAGTGAAGGGCCCTATCCCAGCTGTAAATGGGCTGGAGCCGGGGTACACCATGAACTCGTTGGGAGCCAATCGCCCTTCAAAACATAATAATGTTTTTTTTTATTATTTGATTTTTTTTCTCCTAAACAAAATAAACTAAAAAAAATATAGGGAATAAAAAGTAATAATTTTTGGCAGAATAAAGTAAGATTTATTTTGAGTTAATGGATAAAATAAAGTTTGCATTATTGTTGTAAACACAAGAAAAATCTACACATTTAGATTTAAAATGTTTTTACAAGAACTAAATCTCTTTTTTTTCCTCATAAAAATTAGTTACCTTAAAATAATGGAACTTTTTTGAAAATAAACAAATTGAGTTAGAGAAGAAAAAGATATCTTTATCATAAAATATTCATAGAACATCATTTAATTTTTTTTAAATTTGTTAAATAAATATAGGTATTAATCTATAATAATCTTAAAATGTTTTCTTTTAGAAAATCTTAAAAGACCAGAAATGCGCCAAAACCTTTCCATTCTTCCATCCATTTTTGAGCCGCGTATCCTTACAAGGGTGCTATAGCCTAACATGACTTCATTGTGAAAGTGACTGTGACAACATCACCAACTTTTCCAGGTTTCACATTAATTTGTTATGACTTTCTTCCATTCCGTGCCGCTCTAAACATTTTCCTCTGTGGACAAATATTTCGTCACACTCATCCTCAGCAGGGTTGCTGACTTGCTTGCTGGCGCCGGTCTCAGGCAACCCTGGGAGAGAGGGGGGCTACACCATGAACTGGTCGCTAGCCAATTCCCGGTAACGGTTATGCCATCCCAAATGTGCAACGTGTTCTTGTAGGCGTTCACGTGTTCCCGTTATCATGTCTCCTCTCCTCGAGCAAGTGACACGCGGACAGCTGCCGACACGGACTCGGAGGCGTCGTCGGCTGACACTTGCTGAAATTGTTTCTCTATGTTGAGGGGACCAAAATGTCAAAGTCTGTGCCGGCTCAGAAATTGGATCTCAAGGAGGTGGTGGGAAGTGTTTGACAATATCAGATGTGGGTTTAACTTTGATTCCTGAGCTGCAGCTTCCTATATCCAAGCAGCAAAAAAAAAAAAAAAAAAAAAAAAAAAGAGCTCTGGGAGCTGATGGAAGCTTGTCTGTCTTCTGTGTCCAGTTTAACTGAAAAACTCTCCCAGATGACAAACAACGTGGTTTCCCGTCACGTTGGGATTGGGGGGGGGGGGGGTCGTGCCGTGAATCTGCTCGTCAAACGTCACTTGAGACCACTAATCTAGTTTTATTCCCCAAACGTGTTTCGACTGGGGCATAATTGCAGCGCCAATATCCCAACTCTTAAATGGATCAAAATACACATTTGAGTGATTGTTTGTGACCTGCGATGAATTTTAGGGTTAACGGGATTAAATGACACGCCGCTCAATTCAATTAGGAATACGTGGTTATCGCCCCAACAGCAGCAGCCGCGGAACTCTGCGCCAAAGCAGACAAGGGATCACAGAGGGAATGTTTACCGGGTATTATGCCTCAGGCCAAGGGCTTGTAAAAATAGAAATGTGCGCTTTGCTTTACGATATGAGCACCAAAAGTCTTTCTGGTGTTTGGGGATAAACTACACTTTCTGGTGCGGGCTGACAGCAACCCGATGAGCTAATAGAACTTTCTGAATTAGTTTTAAATGCTTTGCATTGGACTCAAGCGGAGGACGGTGAGAGCGACTGTGGGCCTGACCACTGCACTTATTCCACCCCACATCACAGGATGCAGATGATTCTCAAATGTGTCCCGATTATCAATACGTGTACAGCAGAGGGTTTTATTTTGACGGAAATGATGACAGAAAATGCGAGAGAGGAATGAGAGGAATATTTTTGCATTTGCTAATGAAAAGCAGCCATGGAAGTAGCCAAGATGGTTTATCGTATTTTGTGCCTCGCCTCGTCGTCAACGTCACTGATGTTTTCCAGAGCATTTTTCTCCCGAAGAACAAGGTGGCATTTTCATGACAGCTTTGCCCCAACTTCGTCAAATGAGATCCCAGGGCTGTCCTTTCAAATAATCAGATGGATGTTTTTCTTTAGTTAAATGCACTGGCAACAGTAGACTTGAAAACTTTTTCCAGTATACTTAGAAAAGATATATCTTGTCTTGAAAATATTATATAGAGATACAGTGCAGTTTCAACATAACATTAAAATATTACGAACTACAATATCAATATCGTGATTTAATAAATCTCCAAGATGCTCAGAAAAATGAGAGGTGGGGTACATCCTGTACTGGTCCCTCAGTGTAGTAAAGTGTTTTATGAGTTCAATCAGATGACATCAGAGATTATATAATCTGGTTTTGTGTCGGGGCCATGGCCAAGCCACTGCCCTGGGCGGTACCACTTCTGACAGCTGTCACGGAGCTGCTAGACATTGGACACTAATTGGACCAGACATTTAAGTTTTGAATGTGTCATCGGCATTTGCCAGTTTGTTGGGTTTGCATTACTGCATTTTGGGATACTCCGCTATTGTGCGTAAATTCGCAGGTTTTGTGTATACCATCCACTTGTCACAGCGTATCTGTGCCTCCATAGTCTTGTTATGTTTTTGGTTCACATGTCAAGTGTTGCCTCATCGTCATCGGACCTTGCTTCATGTTTTTGGATCTTGCCTATAGCCTAACGTTTTTGTGCTTCATCCTATTTTGGAATGTTTACGTGTGTATAACCTTAGCCTGGAATTCACCTGGAATTCCTGGATTTGGGTCGAGCCCCGTACCGCTTACTCATGACAGTTTTGGAGCTGAAACCTGTCACCGCTCACAGCTGTTTTACATTGGGATGTAATTAGACAGGCATTTAAGTTGCCCTTTTTGTCACTGGCATTTGCCAGTTCGTTGCCCTGAGTTAGTGAGTTGTATTCACTGACAGTAGGACTCTCCTACACTATGAATAGTGTAGTGTTGAGCTGTCCTCGTCACAGCGTTTCTGTGCCACCACAGTTTAGTCCAGTCATAGTTTATGTTTCATAGTCAGAGTCAAGTCCTAGTTATTGTTTCCTAGTTTGTCTCCTTGTCATCAGACCTCGCATCACGTTTTCGGATCCTGCCTTTGCTTAGCGTTTTGTGCCTCTGCCTTCTCGGACTGGTTACACCTTGCATGACCCTGTTCCTTGTATAAACCACGCATAACATCATGCTCGCATCTCTGAGTCCTGCATTTGGGTCCAGCGCCGTACCGGATGTTCGTGACAGGAGGCTCTAGTCAATAATCTCTACTACTGTAGCAGACAAAAAAAAAAAAACAATGAACAATGTGGGAACAAAAGATCACCGAGGAAGTAGAGAACGAAACCTCTTCCCAAAATATTCACACACGCATAGCCTGCTGGCACGCAAATTAAATACACATGGGTGTCTGGGTTATTAATTCCTTGTTTGTGTGATTCACTGGGAAACAGCACACTGCGTGTAAAAAAAAAAAGTGCCACAATATTGTTTATTTTATTTTTATTCTTTAGGTGGCCAATTATCAAGATTGTCAAGAGTAAAGTTTTGGTACTTTTTCGTACACACAAAGGAAATGTGTGATGTTAACCACACAACCTGAATTTCTACATAGCGATGAGCCTGGAAGCTCAGAATCAGAATCAGAATCTGATTGCCTTGGTACGATAAGAGCAATTTGCAATATAATTAACATTTATTCGTGCCCCTAATGAGAAATTCAATGCAATTGAGCTTGTGCACATGGATTTCATCTTTATGTAAAGATGCCAATAAAAGTAGGGCTAAGATGTAAATATTCAGGCTTAGCTGTTTTCACTTTCAACATTCACCTTGCCTGGTTTTGCTATTTCCAACACACTTGTTCAAAAATTAATGCAGGAATTTCAGAGAGGTTTCCTTGTACAGAGGGTGAAAGCATAAGGTGAACAAAAAATGTGTATTTTAAATGGAAGCTCACAAAGATCCGACTTTTTTTTTCCCCACCCCTGAATGTGCTCCAAATTAATGGTTTGTTGTCCCTGTGATAGTTTTCAAGGTTGGGTAAAAATGAAAGGAATGATTTTTTTTTTTTTTTGTACTCAAGAAACACGCAGAAGGAAGGGAACTTAAAGAGGTTGTCTAATGAGAGATAGGCATTGGCATGCCGTCTCATTATCAAACGGCACAGACACGCGGCGTGAAAAGACGGCCGATGTCAATGAGGGATTTCGTTAGCCTTCACCATCGTCTCCCATATGTCAAGACCAACAGGACTCAGTATTTTTGCATGCAGGCGGGGGAGTGAAAGACAAACCACCCGGATGTGACAAGGGCATAATTTTCAGAAAAAAATTTGTTCTTACTGGCCAGATTCATTAATTAGGGTGCATGATTTGCCTCAGAGATGCTTTTATTTTTTGGTCCTGTTTGGACAGAAACAAAAAAAGAAAAACTTAAATTCTGAACATGGACAGCTTTGCAAAACACGATTACATAAATGATGGAGAGAATTCTCAAAATACATACAGTAAATAGGCAGTATTACTCAACAGCAGGATGCAAATAGTGCAGCATGATAAAAGTAAGCGAGTGTCCGATTTAATGTGCAAATGTCACGACGCAGATGTGCAAAATTGGCAGTATCTTACAAACAAATTATAAATCTACTTTACAAGATGTTAATGGCAGTAGTGAAGAAGCTGTTGGAATGTCTGGTGGTTTTAATTTGCGTTTTTTGCTAGCATCTACCGGTGGGAAAAGCTGGTGATCAGGATTTGGAGGGTCCAAAAGAAGATTCTGCATGCCCTAGTCTCAGTCCTTGTCAGCATGCAAGTTCTCAAGAGTGGGTCGGTGGGTACCAATGTTTTTTGGGGTTTTTTTTAGCAGCCTTGTCTCATTTTGTCCTTCTATGTGGCTGTGCCAAACCAGACTGTAATGGATGAACACAGGACTGATTTGATGATGGCTGTGTAGAACTGCCTCAACAGCTCCTGTGGCGGGCTGTTCTTCCCCAGAAGCCGCAGGAAGTACATCCTCTGCTGGGTATTTTGGGGATGAAGTTAATGCTGGTCTTGCACCTCCGGTACTGAAAAACTCGAATTCCCAGGAACTTCAAGGTCTTGACAGTTGAAGCTATGGTGAAGGATTTTTCCTGAAGTCCACGATCATCCCTACCCTCTTGAGCATGTTGAGCTTCAGGATGCGTTGGCTGCACCAAATCTCCAGCCACTCCACTTCCTGTCGATATGCAGAATTGTCACTGTCTTTGATCACTGTGGTGTCGTCTGCAAACTTCCGAAGTTTGACAGCGTGATGCATTGAGGTGCCGTTGTTCCAGATATGAGAGAAGATCAGTGGAGAGAGGACACATCCTTGGGGCGTCCCACTGTTGGCAGTGCATGTGGATGATGTGGTGTCACCAAGCCTCACCTAATGTGTCCTACCTGCTGCAACCTGTTGCTTCATTGGAAGATGGTTGTGGAGATACTGAGCTGCAGAATCTTGGATCAGAGAAGTTGGGGATTATGGTGTTGAACGCAGAGCTGAAGGCCACAAACAGGAACCTCACGTAGGTCCCCAATGCTGTCGAGGTGATGCAAGGTGAAGTGCGGTCCCTTGTTGACTGTGTCATCCACATACCTGTTTTGGTTGATAGGGTGTCCAGCAAGGAAATTGCAGTAGAAGGTATTCAAGTTGTCGGCCAGTACTTTAATATTCTCCGCTGGGGAGGATGATCGCTTGTGGTTGGTCAGCCCTCCCATTCCTCGCCATACTGACACAAAGTCATTAAGAGCAAACTGGTTTTCCTGCTTTTCGGCCCAATTTCTCTTTGTGGTGTTGATTGGTTTTATCAGCTGGTTTCTGGGTCGACAGTACGGGGATCCGTTCCCACTCCGATAGGCGACCACTTCAGCCTGGCGTTTGGCAGCTAACCATGGCTTTTTGTTATTGAATGTGTGAAATGTCATTTTTGGTACACACAAGTCTTGACAGAAGTTTATGTTGGATGCAATGTTGTCCATATATTCTCCCAGGCTGCCAGTTGAAGTTCCAAAGACACTCCAATCTGTGTAGTCTAAGCAGTTTTGAAGTTTCATCTTTGCTTCATTGTTCCACCACTCTTTAGCGTCTCCAATGAATGCATGTTTTAGGGATGTGGGAGGAATCCGGACTGCCTGGACAAAACCTACGCAAGCACAGGGAGAACATGCAAATCCACACAGTTGGGGCCTGGATTTGAACTCTGGTAATCAGAACTGTGAGGCCAACGGATTAAAGATGCGCCACCGTGAAATTTTATTCATTTGTCTTCTCTACTCGTTTATTCGCTTCATTTTGTAGGTTTTCTCCCGGGTGCAATGCTTCAACTACTGACATGTGAATGTTATATTTGTATTTAGATTTTTTGTCCAATCAGATTTCGGTGTCCGTATACTGCCATTTCAATCAAATCTGCAGAGATTCTTGAGACTCAGTCGTGCTGATCCATGTGCGCGAACTTTCAACAAATTCGTAACGGGGCTGACTTCACACATTCATATATTTAATAATCGGTATCCTAGCCGAGTAAATTTCTCATGTTATTAGTGAAGTACTAATTCCATTTTTATTAACATTGACTCCAGATGATGTACGTGGCTCACTTTCATGCTTGTACATCGTGTTTTTGTTTAGTTTTGAGGGTGTGTGTAGTTGTGAGACGATAGTGGAGGAATTAAGATGTGGATTAAGTGAGGTAAATCCCGACTGAAGGTCCCAGGTACCAAATGCATAGCCCGCCACTGCTTGTATTCACGTTATGTCTTACTTGTTAAGCTTTGGTAAGTCCCCCGGAGAACTGTGTTGTCTCACCCAGCGTGACGCTAACGCTCAAGCTCATAGTTGGGGAGCCCAAACTCTCTTATTTTAGCGGCACATGCGCACCTTCAAAGTAAGTAGCTTCCACATCTTCCTCATTGAAGAGATCCAATTAAAGGCCTGTCATCCTGGGAGAGTTCAACCCACGAAAAAACTCACAACAAACTTTTCAGTGAGTTGTTTGATTACCCTTGGCACGGAAAAGGTGCGTTTTTTTTCTTTTTTTTTCTGGTGTGCTGCCTTTGTGTTGTTCTTTGTTTACAGACAGCTTGGGTGCCTGAGCTTCACACTGCACCTGACAAAAGTGCAACTTGATTGGAACATCAAGCCATCTTTTGCAACTCGGATTGGAATGCTGCTCATTTCCTTTCAAAAACGAAATATGAAAAGGGCTGCTGTGTTTTCACTTCCCGTTATCGCAATAACCTCGACAACTGGGGTAGGAGAGGTTCTCTGCATCAGATTTATTTTTTTTGGGAGGGGGGGTGGTGGTGGCAACAATAGCTTCTATTTAAAGATAGCGGTTCACTAATAAATGTGTTTGAATGTTCTCATTTGCACACAACTTCAATATATAATATGTGCAAACTCAACCATGATGCGTTCAAAGGCTAATTATTCATTCTTTCATTTTCAACACCACTTATCCTGGTCAGAGTCACGGGGCTCTGGAGGCTGTCACAGCTGACTTCGGGAGAAAGGCAGTGTTGCGGGTTTCGTGGAAGTGGGCATGTGTATTGACGTGTGGGTCAGACAGACTGTGCATGCGTTTTTGGTCAGAAGCGAGATGATTCACGACGACCGTGGTGAGGCCATGATGTACCGATTAGAGATGGTGGCACTGAAGAAACAACAGGAAGCAGCACTGGAGGTAGCGCAAATGAAGATGTTGAGGTTCTCGCTCGGAGTAAGCAGATTAGATGGGATAAGAAACGAGCCAATTAGAGGGACAGCCAAAGTTGGATGTTTTGGAGACAAGGTCCTAGAGAGCAGACTTCGAAGGTTTGGGCATGTGCAGAGGCGAGAGAGTGAGTATATTGGTAGAAGGGTGCTGAGGGTGGAGTTGCCAGGCATAAGAGCGAGAGGAAGACCAAAGAAAACGTTGATTGATGTTGTGAGGGAGGACATGAGGACTGTGGGTGTGAGTGAGGAAGATGCACGAGATGGACTTAGATGGAAAAAAATGACACGCTGTGGCGACCCCTAATGGGACAAGACGAAAGGAAAAGAAGAAGAAGATTCACGGCGACCGGGAACTGTTGTGTGCAAAAAGAAAATAAAGTGAGTATAACAGCAAGTTGAACCTCCGTGATCTTACTACTCCCGCCATTGAGCTTCGGAGTTACGACGCGAGAAGGTAGTTAACCCCGAGGAGGACAACCTCGGCCCCGGAGAAGACGTCTCCTGACCACGGTCAGGCGACCGGAAAACAGCGGACTACACGCTGAATTGGTCACCAGTCAGTAGCACAGCATATATGGACACAAACAAGCATTCACACCATCACTGAGTGGGAAGTGAACCCATGCTTCCCGCGTGAAAGTCAGATGAGGGTACCACTACACCATCAGTAACTCATGTTAAGCGCTTTCCAGCCACAAAAATGAATACATTGATCAAATACATACTTGTCAGTATGTAGCAGGAGCAAAGAGGAATTTGTAGTTGATGAAATTGATTAAGTTAGTGTTGGAAACGACATTTAAGAGCCATATGCCAATTGGAGTCTTACCAGACTCATTTAGAATTGTTCCCAATATTTTATCTCCCTGCTTTTCTGCATAATTTTTCTTTGCGATATTTTTTTTTGTGTGTCAGCTGATTTCTAACACGGGCTTTTGTCCCATTTCGATTTTTCTCTTTTTGTTGACGTAGGAGGATATCTCACCACCTTTTGTTTTCCCTGATAGTTCTGTGACGACGTGCGCTCGGTGTAGCTGGAAGCTTGGAAGCAGATAAAATTAGTATTGTTTCCATATTATTACGCTACATTGTTTTTGTTTCTTAGCGCATGTTTCATTGATGCCTTCAATGTGGTGTGGCTTTCGCAGTGTCCAGGGCTACCATTTTGAAGCGGAAAACCCAAATGAGTCGAGGCAAGCCTGGACTTGTTGACAAATAGCGAGAAATGTATGTTGACCTGGATGGCTAGGATAAGAGTTCAAGTTGGAACTAAGTGCAATTCAGCCTAAGGTCATCTAGAAAAAAAAACCATGATAGATGGCGCTGCCCCTATGATGTCACCAGAGCTTGTTGGCATTTCTCCAAGGGTTCAGAGGTCAACTCCTTTGCCTTCCCTGGATGTTCTCCCATTATTGACACTGTCCTCACATGCTACAATGATGCCCTTGTGTACCATTCTACTTAGTTTCCTGAGTCATGTATCACTTCCACTTTGGTGTCGGCTCTATACAAGTCAGGCCCACACGTTTAAAATGTTTAGTGCACACTGTTGATATGATCTGACCCTTTTTGCTTTTCATTTACAAACTATCTGAACAACATGCCGTGATTGAGCCAAATGAGTCAACCCGCTCAAACAGCTCATTAAAACATCACAAAATCCAATTTCACCTCTAATGGGGAAAAATTTGCCCGCAGGATGTATGGATCCTCTGAATTGACATGGCATGATACAATGACATTATGAACGTAGCAGTAGGATGTTTGCTAACCAGGTGGGAGGGGATTAAGGTGGCTGAGAGCAGACTTTGCATTTTTGACATGGAGACCAATTAACGACGAGGCTGCAGGGCACAATTTCACTGGCGCCCTGTGGAGAAGCAGGTGCATGGGAACCTGAAGCCGTTAAGGCAGCCCCGCTTACACTGCCTCTTTAGAGCTTGAGGGGCTTTAACCACCAGACTGTTTTCTTACAACTCATCAGTGACAACAATACAAAAGTTGGAGTCTTTTCTAGTGGGGCAGGGGGGGAGAAATGCAAGAGTTGAAAATATTTGTTGTTTTATAAAGAGCTTCTCCTTATTATCAAATTAATCAAGTTGAATAATAGCAGATCAGTGCCAATCTTGACCGTTCTCAACAGAAAAATTAAGTCCAGCTAATCAGAGATAATGCTATGAAAGAATTTTGGGAATCAAATACGAGACTTGTGATCAAGATCGGTCCCGATTGTTACTATACGCTTACTTTTTTCTATTCTATCAAGAGTAATTGGGACGGATGTGAGGCCAAAACTATTTGACAGGCTAGGATTTGTAGTTTTTGGAACCAAATCGGCTATTGGCAGTGGAGGAGTAATGCAAAATTGTCACCTGGCAAGAACTTTTTCTTACCGTGACTGAAGTTCAACTCCATTACGAGACGCTGCATGGGCATCAAACGTGTCCAACTTGTTATACGATTGATGCTATCCATTTGGGCAAAACACACAATGGAAGGATTTTAAGCGTAAAATTATGATGTCTGTCCAGGGGACTCTTCATCACTCCAAATATTTCCCTGAATTGAGTTTTTGTCAGTGTTGAGTTCGAGAGCAGCACCTCCATATAGACGTTCCCTGGCATTGTGCTAACAGGGAAGTTTGTTGTTTTCGTCAGTGGTTGTAGCATACACACCTTCTGCTGCATCGTATGTCGGAACAGATCCCATCTCAGTAAACGTGTCATGGATAGTGTAAAATACCATGTGCCAAATATTAAATTTTACACTTCTGTCCTCCCGTCCTGGCATTGACTTAGACACAGGCGTCATCACATGTTAGTTATGGTTAGAAAATGGTGGAACAATGACAACTTGATTGTTTGTTTCCTTTGTATAGAAAAGTGTTGTGGGGAGCGGCAGGGGGTGCAAAAATGCCAACTTAACAGGCACTGCTCACATCAGTTAATCGCGACTACAAAATGCCAAGTGCTCCTAAATGTTTTGATATTATGTTTTTCTTAACAATTATTTTTTGATGGCAGAACATAGTGCATTGGATGAAGTTCCACATGTTATTTGTTTGACCCTGAGCCAACAGGCACAGAACCTGAAACCATCCTACCACTGAACCGTGTTGTGATGGTGGGGGTTGACTTGGCAATTAGAATATTCGGTGAAGCATGGGAATGGGGAGACCCCAACACCCAGTGGTTGTTTGGTGAATTCCTTGTTTATTTTATTTTTTTATTAATTTTTGGTGGCCTCGTTGGAGCGAGATATCAGGGGATGCATAAAGGCTGGTCCTTTCTGCACTAGCAATAAAAACTCCTCCGGAGCACAGCAGATTCATTTTGTAGCTTTGCTTAAGGTGCCTTCAGCCAAAGAAACTGAAATCATATTGCTACACTTTCTAACCCTGCCTTCTTAACCAGTTATGCTTTCTTTGTATGTGAAGTCAGGTGACTAAGAAAGCGCAACTGGATTGGCTGGTTGTTAGACGGTGAATTTCAGACAGCAATTGGCTGGGAACCAGTTCAGGGTGTACCCCTTCTCCTGCCTGTTGATAGCTGGGATAGGCTCCACTACTCCCTGCCCTAACCCTACGCGTAACCCTTGTGAGGATAAGCGTCTATGAAAATGGATGGATAAATACCATTTGAGATTCTTGCACTCCAGCCTAGCGTCCTTGCCTCGTTTTCCTCTTCTTCAAAACCCAAAACCGTTGACACTTTCTTTTCTAGAAGTTTTTTTTTTCTTTTTTGCCATGTGGAATCAATTAACAGTTAAAAAGAGTTGATAAATTGCTTGGTGATCAGGAGGATTCCTTGGAGATGGCAAGCTTCTAATTCTGCATCGAATTTTCTTAGCTACCTCTGGTCACATCACTATGCTTCTGTTTTGTTTTGTTTTTTTTTTCTATTTGCTAGTCTTATGTCTTATTATTAACAAACAAGGGGTGGGCATTTTTTCCATGTGTGGATATTCCAAATTAGTTCCAGCAAAGCTCTTGAAGCTCAAGAAAACAGGGCAGCATGATTGACTCACGTTTTCTCTCCCTGATATGTTTTTCTCCCTGGTTTCTTAACCCCCCCCCCCCAAAAAAAAAAAAAAAGTAATTGCTATATTTTGGGGAAAAGCCACAAGTCACAATAACTGTCATGTTGCATGTTTTTCCACTAGACTGGAGTGGCAGCATGTCTAAACCTCTCTTACAACTCGAAAAAATGCAAGTAGTAAGTTGGGGGAAAATTTAAGTCAAAATGGCACAGTATGTACTTGGTTTCTATCAGTATGTGAGGGCTGGAGTATGTCTTCTTAATTTTCTGAAGTTGTGTTTCTGTGCTAGTCAGCGGAGTGGGAAGTAAGCCTTAGATGTCATTTAGTTTCAGGGCGGGGGTGAATAAACTGCACTACATTGATCCATTCTGTGCAATGAATTGATTACTATGCCAGTCCCTTCCAATTACAGTAGCTTAGTAATTAGTCAATGTTTTTTCCTCCATGTTTTTCTCCCGAGGACAATTTATTGTAGCAATGTACTCATTCGTAAAGCAGTTGAAGTGCATCACAGAGGGCCTGCGTATAGGGAGTCATCTGGAAGCAGCATCATCTGTTCTTTTTGCGATAACAAGTTAATACAATCAATAATTCACATGTACAAAGAAAAGTGCTTGTATAAATTAGTTGGGATGTACTTTTTTTTAATTTACTTATGTTGTATGAAAGTACAATAGCCTCAATATGCCATGTTTATCTAGAAGTCCATACATTATTAGTCTTGATTAAAAAGTGCCCATCTATTGGTGGTGGACTGCGATTTACAGCCGCTGCAGTAAATGCCTCCAATTTGAATGCAAATGTGTCTGAATGGAGGCTTTCACACATTTGGTTTAGGAAGCCGAGTGAGTGAAGTCCACTCACAAATTTACTGGTGATATACAAAAAAGAAATAAATAAAGCTGCAAAATATGTACTGTAAATACAGAAGCCTGTTGTGATGCCATATATTTCTGCATCGCAATAGAGAAAAATCCACACTGAAACAATGCAGACAGGAGCCACTCCCTTTTACCTTAAGCTGCTCTCGGCAAATGGCAGGAGATAGCTTTTTTTTTTGCACAAAAAGGAGAGGAAAACATGTCTGAAAGGCTATAAATCTTTAATCAAACGCCGGTGATGCGCCTCGCTTCCAGCGCTCTCCTTAGCCGAGCTGGAGAGAGCAGATGCTGAGATCTCAGACGTCTCCGGATAAATCCCCTTTCTCGGCTACTGAAGTGTCGTGGGAGCTGCTCTCTGTGCACCGACGCTTTTCAGGTTCCCTCCTCGCCGACTCCCACGGGGGGGCCTGCACTATTTTAGTGAGTGTGAGGAGCAGGCAGGAAGCGAGCGCGCATAATGATTTCGCCCCCAGTTAAGTATGCAAAACAGCTCTTGTTTGAACATGCAAAAAGAGAGATTGTTTATTATGTTTACTGCAGACTGATGACAAAAATTTAAAAAAAGATCATTTTATTTATTCACTTGAGGAAATTTACAATTAGAATATTATAATCGCACTGGGGGGGTTGAAGCAAAGATGGAAGTGTTTACACTTCCTGTAAAAAGTCAAGCAATTTACTCACAAACTGATATCCATCCATCCATCCATCCATCCATTTTATTACCCGCTTATCCTCACAAAGGTCACAGGAGTGCTGGAGCCTATCCCAGCTGTCAACGGGTAGGGGGTAGGGTACACCCTGGACTGGTTGCCAGCCAATCGCAGGGCACACAGAGACAAACAGCTCCACTCACAATCGCACCTAGGGGCAATTTCGAATGTCCAATTAATGTTGCATGTTTTTGGGATGTGGGAGGAAAGCATGGGGAGAATATGCCAACTCCACACAGGGAGGGCGAGGATTCGAACCCAGGTCCTCAGAACTATGAGGCTCGCGCTTTCCAGCTGCTCCACCGTGCTACCACATACTGAAAAAAGTTCAGAAAGTTCTTCTGATCAAAGTCAGTAAAAGCCCGACAACGTCCCCACCTGAAAGCGATTTATTGATCCATAAATTTCATTTTGGGATTTAACTCAATGAGCAATTAGTGTTTTCCTTTCATCTCCTTTTATTTGGGCATTCACTAGTTAGACAGTTCAAGTTTCATTCTATTCAGAACAACTTACAAAAATAACACAAGCAGATATTGAATGCCATTATAAGTGAGTAACACAAATATAATATACAAATTTGTCGTTTCTGTAACTTCAAGGCACAGACTTAGATTTACTCCTGTGTCACATTTCTCTGCAATAACTGAGTCCACTGTTGTCTCAACTTTTTAGTTATTGAATGTACTGTATTTATTTTGTTATTGCCCTTTAATCCAACCATGGAATTATTCAACGCAGGTGAAGCAGAGTTCTTTATATCCAGTGGCTGTTGGCGGCTGGCCAGAGTACTGATTTCAAACTAGTTGTAACAATTGATTAGAATATAAGTGCCTGCGTGGGTTTTCGCCGGGCCCTCTGGTTTCCTCCTGTATCCCAAAAACATGCAACATTAATTGGACACTAAATTGCCCCGTCAGTGTGACTGTGAGTGCCGATGGTTGTTCGTTTCTATGTGCCCTGCGATTGGCTGGCAACCACTTGAGTGTGCACCCTGCCTCCTGCCTGAAGATAGATGGGATGGGCTCCAGCACTCCCGCGGCCCTTGTGAGGATAAGTGGCTAAGAAAATAGATGGATAATTATATTGAAAGTCAATTTTTACCAGATTTGTTTCACCCCCAACAGGCCACAGCGGCCTGACCATGTGCTTACTCACCTAATGGGCGAGCTGGCCCTATGTGGCATTGTCCACAATAATTACTTTCAGTGCCAAGGGCGACTGGCCTTTGTGATCTAGCTGTTAAACTTCAGTCACTGGTTGCAGCTGGATGTGTTCTGCTTGTATTATTATAGGTGAAAAAAAGTGTGTGCGTGTGGTGGGCCTTGGCGGGGTGGGGGACTTAATTGGCCACTGTCTAAGGGTTATGTATGATATCATGTTCACGAGGATGTTAAATATGCATTAAAACAGATTTTCATTAGTAATTTGAATGTGCAATCATAACATTAAAAGGTCAAAATTGTCATCAAGTACTTGGCCATATAATAATGTCTCAGGTTCCTCGTTTTTGGGTATACTGTACGATGTTTCTGCAGGGTTGAGAACGGGCTGCAATTGACTAGTTTGCACAGGAGCATAAAAATACATGGTTATGTGGCACAAGAAGGCACGCTCTTGGTACCAACGTATTTTCTGTTTTTTATTTTATTTTATTTTTTTTTAATTGATGGTCTATGTGTTTTTAATACAAATATTCACTTAATTGACTGTCATTATGACTCGACAACTTTTTGCGTAAAATGGTGATTGACGACTCCAGTGGCATTGCTAGGCCAACCAAAATGATTCTCAAGCATTACGTGGTATTGTCTTCATCATGAATTTCGATAGTTGTACCTTTTTTGGGGGTTTGTAAACAACTACATAAAAAGATCGACTTAACTCTTTTTTTTAATGTATTGGGCATCATTTTCTACAATGTGAAGATACCTTTAAGTCTTCAATGAATGTAACAAACACCACTCACAAAATGTTCACGGCTGAACCTAAAATGCACTTTAACTTTTACAGCTAACTTAATGCAGGTGTGTCAAACTCATTTTTTAATTCCCATTATGACTGTGGAATCATAAAATTGTTTAATCGCCTCATCATATTTACGCATCAAATTTGCAAACTAGTTTCGGAATCCGAAATCAACGCTAATGGATTTTTCAACTATTGTTCATGTTTAGTAACACACAAATGCTTACAATATCTCAACGTTATAATTTATGATATTGAAATTTGAAATTTTAGTGCAGATTTGAACAAGAATCATGGAAAACAACGATTTGCATTCATGGCCACATGAGTTTGACTAGTGTGACTTAAGGTGACCTTCTCTGAACTTTCGCCCAACTGTTCATGCTTTTGTACTTTTTCCACAAATGCCTGTCCAGTTACCTCATCCTTGGTTAATCAGGAAGTGGCCTTCACGGGCTTGCGCGCAAACACGCACAAATGTCCTTTGTCGCCATTTCACCTTCGACATTCTACCGAATTCCACCCGAGTTTCCATTGATAAAGCGCCTGTGCTGCGTCACTGTGGCACATTAAGCTGCAGACCGGTCATCTCACTTTCATCAAGTGGCCGCAAACATGAATTCAAAGTGCGGCAAACGTCTTGAGTAAAAGGCCCTCCATTTGTCTTGTCCGTCTTTATCAGCCTTTGTTTAAACTCCTTCAATGTGAGTGATTTCCTCCTGCAAGGTGCATTCCGTGATTGCCCTTTTTTGTAGGGCCCCTACCCCCCCGCCCATCTTCTCATCCCACCTCGGCTCTCTCTTCACTATATGGGCTCTTTGAAACCTGGCACTCGAAGTCTCAACTAATTCCGCGTGCTGCCAATGCGTCTTTGTTGTGCTTCTGCTCCTGTATGAAAGGGTCATTATGAATACCGTGGCTGCACATACATACTGTATCTTTGCCTGTACATGCGCGCTATATATTTGTATAATTAGACAGCACGTCCTTGTGCGAGCCCCCACCGACAGGCAAATGCTGCGAGTGGGCACGGAGTCATCTCTTTCAAGTCGAGTGATTCATGACACTATTGTGCATGTGTGTGTGAGCTCAATTTCCATTACCGCGTCTACATTGTACAAAAAAAAAAAAATGTTGCATTTAATGTATGCTTCCTGTTGCCTCTACTATGGAAAGCACATTACAATAAAGTACAATATGCCGTAAATAGCATTGGCTGATGCACTTATTCAGGTAATAAAATAATCCACTTATGGGCTAACCAAAAATTTCCCTTTCTCGCATCCATTAATCTCTTTCATCCATAAATAATTACTTGGTGTTTACCGTGGCCATAATGCGCAGATGGCAAGTCAGCACTTAGCATGAGAGCCATACAGCGTCAGAGATGTCTGAAACGTAAAGTCCTCAAAGAACGGAGACACTTACGCGGTGTGCGTTCCAGGAAGTAATCAATGGCCACAAATGACATATATTATGAGCCACTCAGCATGTAGTAAGTATGATGGTAAAGCTTCACGTACGACTCCGTGGGTACCATTCACGTTCATGCAGGCCTCCAAAGATAGGCGAATACACTGCAGTGAGCATGTGAAGGCGCCGAGTTGGCATGAACACAGACTGCCTATAATCCAAAAATCTCACTTTTTGAATACATTTTTGCCACTATATTTGGGACTTGACAAGTGCGCAACGGTGTCTTCGGTTTACTGCAATGTTCCATTCCTGTGGCGGTTCAAATAATTTAAACATAAGTTAGAACGCACCTTAACTAGCCTATGCGAACACGGTCATCAAAGTCATAGTTACTGTAAATATTTGTCTGAAAAATCCTGCTTAGGTTAAAATATAATATATTGTTATGCCGAGGCAAAAACTTGTTAAATGCATGTCGTTTATAAATCCAAAAGGTCACATGTCCGAGACTCAGGCAAAAACGAAAGAAATAATGAGATATCAGGAATGGACTCATAAGACTTCTTTTTGGATGATTTTTAGTATGTTATTAATGAAAAAAGTTAGCTGGCATGGACCCATCCGTTTTTTCACCACAAAACACGATTTTGACGTATATGGCTTTTTGTCACTCCTGCCATGAAAATCCTGTCGAGGGATTTTTTTCAAGAAGAAGCAGGAAGTTACGTACATGGCAGGACCGCCCTCCAGCGGACTCATTTGTTTAGATTAGTTTTACCTGCGGGAAGGTAACTCATTGTTCCTTCGTGTTAGCCAAAATGGATGTATTTACCCTTCATAAATTTCCAAGAGATTCACTTCGTCGTGAAAAATGGATTGCATGGGTGC